>NC_053169.1:2135500-2298000 GCF_016835505.1 Polypterus senegalus
TTATTCTAAGTTTAGAAAAAAACAGTAGTGTGAAATTTATACTGATTAGAAACTCAGAAATACTTCCTTTTTGCTACAATTTTAAGTTCTTTACTCTTTTTCATTTAACATATTAACTCTGGCATTTCAGGGGATTTTGCTCCCTTAATGGTGTCCCAACAGTGACAATTAACTATGAACAAAGTAGACATCAGGACAAATGACATTGAAACGATGCTTAAGAATGATTTACCTTGTTTGGTATTACTCTGCCCTTTCTTGGTGGTACTGCTGTCTGCTTTCTTCACACTTGAAGGCTTAGTATTCTGTTTCTTTCCTTTTGGTTGTACTTTTTCTTTCTTTATTTTCTTTTTTGGTGGCTGTAAAGCAAGAAATCATACATTTTTCATGTATAAGATGTTCAAATAAACAAACATTTTAGCATAATTACAAAATGATTTATTTCATTATCTTTACAAAACATTTGACATCTACAGTCTTTAAAGTGCCCTCATCTTACACAGGGAAATCTTGAATTTATAGATCAAGGTTACCATATTAAAATAAAGCACAATGTCACAAGTTTGCAGTCTTCAAAGCAGAAAAGGTAAACTGAAGATAAATGCATGTGACAAAAGAGTTTACAATACACTAGTAAATAATAAAAATACATTTAATAATCTACATTTTTCATGATTAAGCCAAATAGTCATGTTTAGCATTTAACTCAAAAGTTAAAAAAGAATACACTTTTGCAAACCCTTCCCAGATCTGGAACAGTGTTTAGAAATTGCCTGTGGATGAGTATACATTCATCACTGGTGGAATTCATTTTGTGTAGTTTGGGATAAGTTACAAATGGCACCAAGCACTGTAGACTTTGAGGCTGTTAGCAGAAATGCTGCTTTGGAGGTTGGAGGATGTTTAAATGTGGAAGTAGTGCATCTCCACAGGGCGTAGTACTTACTGGATAACCAAAAATGTGCTGGATCAGTAGGAAATGATCTGTGCTCAGCTGCATGGCACTACTTACAATAAACAGTTTAAAATTACCTTTTTGCTATTACAAATATAAACATGATGTGAAGTCTTGCAATCCACAATATGTCACTTGATAGCTAAACATCCAAAAATGACACATTTCCTTCTATTTAAAGCACAATGACGTCATGGCAGATTAATTACACAAGCAATACGGTACATTCATAAGCCCAAATAAAAACTGTTTACAAAAAGCATATACCCACACTGACATGTTCCTGATTTAAGCAGAGCTAACTTGTAAATAACCACAAATCTACACCCCTAAAAACCAAGGGTACCAAGTATAAACAGATCCAGGAATGGATGATATATGTTGCCAGTGTAAGCTTATCAGTGTACAATCAACACAATCCAGTATTTTTATATTAAAGACAAATGAGGCTACAAGGATCCACCTTTAGGCGTAGTTTGTAAAGATTACCTCTTTAACTACTTCTTCTTCACTTTCCTCAGAAGAACGCTTTTTGCTTTTATCTTCATCTTCACTGCTTGATTCATCTATTAGTATCTCTGCAGATCTCTTGCCCTTTGACTTTGATTTCTTTGCAGACCCAGCAGATGCACTCTTTCTCTTCTCACCTTTCTGGAGCTTTTTCATTGACTTTGGCAAGGACTATTAAAATAATAAAATAATCGATTCATACAATTTTCAAATTGAAAATCTCAGTTTACTTTACCAAGCCAATTTCTTATTCACATCTTGCTTGCCTGTCAGTATATTACTTTATTTGCAAAACCCCCACTTTATCAAAACTTGACCTGATTCTTATAAAATACTAAAATGACAGTTATAGTATTATTAATCATCAATTTCAGACTTTTCTCATATTTACACATAGATAACAAGTCATAAAATGTATACATGGCAGGGCTGGACAAACTAAATGTATAATGTAGTCTGTAGGGCTACGAGCTTTGCAAACCTGGCAGTCCAGCTTTATATACAGGGTGGAGGGTTACCTGCATCTTTTTAGAGCAATGTTTCTTTATAACGCTCTAACACTCTTGTATAACATTATAAACTCAATCAGCATCTTGGAAGAGAATATTTTAGCAAATATTTTAATTTAAATGATTGTCACAAAATCATGTAGCCTTTTTTTCCCCCCAGGGTAATAAAATGTTTTACCAAAAATTAACTGAAGCACTGCATTAATATTTTATTTTCAAATTTTCCTTTCAGACCATACCAGTTAGATTCTCTTTCAAAAACATCAGTTTGACCTTCAGGATTATTTTAGATCCTTTACTGTGTCATATAACTTTAGTTGACCAAAGCCAGTGATCTGTGTATACAACCAAATTAAAAACTGTCACACTTGGACCAGTAAGAGAGTCCTTATATTAGAAAAGATGAAGTTTAGGCCTGAAGAAGCGTCTTCACATTCTGCAGTGTTTACGCTAATAGTAAGGAGCCTGTTCATAAGCTCCAGTACACCAGTTACAAGCCCAGAGTGCATATTGGTCAATTGTAAGCACCATATTTTTTTTATAAGAATCTTCTCTGTGACCACACAAGGCAAGACCAGTTTGTAATAGAGTATAGCCCTCTGATTGCAAAAGGTTAATGTGCATATCCTAATGCTGAAAATTTTAAAAATTGTGACAGGAACATTCAAGCCAACAAATGATCAACAAGCTGCTGAATATTTTATGTCATTTCTGTAGCTGTAACAAGCCCTGTCAGCTGAAGAGTTACTTGCTGCATGCATCAGGGTACATTTGTTTTCAAGTTAAACATTTCATTAAATAACTCTGTATTGCATTACCATTTATTGTTTACCGTTACTGTGCTTTATCACCATTTCAATTCTAAAGTTAATTTTGTCTGAAAACAAAGCACTGATTTTATATGTGGCTTTAGAATGCTCTCTGCATAAAGCATGGTGCATTCATTGACTGGCTTCTGATATTGGCAATTCCCTGCAATAATCACTACATTGCAGAATTTTACTCCATATTTAATCCTTTAAAAAATATTGTTCCAGTACTTGAAGATATTTTCTATTTATTTTTGTCAATGCTGCTTGTAATTATGATTCATTTCACGTGAAACTGGTAATGAAGCAGCAGCAGAATGGTTTGCCTTGTCTTTATTAATTCATAAAAAGTATACATTATTAATTTATACTGTGGTAAATTAGCTTTTCACATCTTGCCCTTATTGACGCAGCCGCATTAGAGCTAATGCTGTTTCTTTTGCTTGGTGCCGTTTCGCTATATTGCTCACTAGTGGGTGGGTGTATGTATGCAGACCCATGAAGAGATGGACTTCAAATATTTTTGCACATCTTCCTTGCAATTTGATGACCTGCTGCATCACAGCCAGCCGTTAGTTTATCATTCTGGCACCCAATTAGTCATTTAGGGTACACAGCACTGTGGCCTCATAGCCGTGTAGTTAGAAAAAAATTCCAAACACAGAAACCACAGCATGCGCTGCCATATCCAACATTTTTGCTTTGCTGCCTTCACAATCTATGCGGATGCATCAAATTTAAACCAGACTTTAGTTGGGGGTTATGTCAGCCTGGCTTGCTTTAAAAAACTGCGTTTAAAAGAGACAGCAAAGATTTTACATGAAGAGTTGGGTATTTGTTCTTATCAGAATTGTTTTTGATTAGAAGATCCAAATATCCGATAGTCTGCCAGACTTTGCAAGTCTGTAGTTTGGTTTCCCCAAATTAAAAACTGGTAGTCCCGGCCACCCGTACTACATCATTTTTCCACCCGTGTATAATATTAAGATGCTTTTGGGAATGTAATTAACTGTTTTTAATGTTAAAGCATTTTTAAATATTACAATTTTGTAAGAATGAGTCATGTTCACAAATAACAGTGATACCAGAATGTAATTAGATGTTGATACAGTACATAATATCCATGTTAAACAGCATTTTACAGGATCATGTAGTTAAAACAAGCTCAGAAATACTTGTAGCTGAAATAGCTTTGCTAGACAGCAGAGTTCAATTTCAAATCCAAGTGATATAAAAAAAAAGCACAACAGCAAATGCATTTTTAGTTATAGGTTTAGTTCATATTTCTTAAGCATAATTTTTTTTGGGAAAAAAACAATTACAGAACTAAAAATCTATACTGAAATCTGGTTAAGTGTTCAGTTTGCATTGCCATAAGGAGCAATTAACCAGACTTTAAAGGAAAAAAGATACACAAGTAAATTCCCTCAGAGTAGTAAAAGTAAATCAATCGATAATTGAGGGTTCAAAGAGTGATTCTCAGTTTAAAGACTCATTTTCTAAAAACATTTACCTCAGCAGTTTAACACATCTCATTTGTCACTACACCCTCTCATTCTTTTAAATGCAATACTATGTGATTAGTTACAAGAATCTCCAAGAGACGATCACAAAAATATCTAAGTGTATGCAAAGAGATGATCACAAAAAGAAAAATGGCCTAAACAAAAACAACGAAACTGAATAATCTTTAAAACATTTTCAACTGTTAATTTTAGCTCTTGCCTACCTTTTGATCGAATGGGTAATCTAAAATTATACATACGCCAATCATACCTTGTTACTCTGACTACCTTTCTAAGCCTTTAGGTATTACTGCATTAAAATGTTTTGAGCATCCATCCATGAAAAGTATTCATTACTATAATACAACTAACTGATTATGTCAACCAATTAACTCAACTAAATGTTTTTTTTCTATAACTCAGGGGTTTAGCATTAATTTTACAAGAGGCTGGAGCAACCACCGCCCCACAACTGCATAAACAAGCATTTTGTTAAACATTCTGAAATTATGAGAAAATTGTGAAGTTATACATACCTTTTTCAATTCTTTTGGCTCCATTAGAAAATTTAAAATTCTTATAACAATGTCCTCATGTTTGCCGGACTTTTCCAGACCAAGAACTCCACAGATTGTTCTCAATATGGCATTTTTATACCTTTAAAAAAAAAAACACAAAAAAAAAAAAAAACAAAAGCTAAAGTTGATTTAAAGTTCAACAATAAAACGTTTTTCCAGGTTTATAAAGTTTAATTTTCAATGTTACAAATGTGTCAACAATTTTGACATTCGTGGCAGAGCAGGCTCCTGTCAATAATGGAAAATCCACTGAACAGGATCATCTCCAGACAGAGGAGCACCTTCAGCAACAGACAGACTGCTGTTACCGTCCTGCTCCACAGACAGACTGAGGAGACCCCGCACTATGAGACTAACTCCGGGGGGGATGGGAGTTCTTATCGGGGTAAACATTAACATTACACAAAGTTATTGTCTGTTATACCTGCATTGTTATCACTCTTTAATTTAATATTGTTTATCAGTATGCTGCTGCTGGAGTATGTGAATTTACCCTTGGGATTAATAAAGTATCTACAATAAAAATCTACATTTTTGCTATAACCACTATAGTTTAAGTACAGGTATTAAAAAAAATGAAAAAAGAAAGTAACATAACATTCTCAAACTTGCTTATTCCAGAATTGGATTAAAAAGCAAACAATTCATTTAAATATCTAAAGGCCTTATTTAAAAACAAAACAGAGTAGCTATTGTTCAATTTCAAAACAAAAGCAAATAAAATCACAAGGAAGTTAAATTGTTAAAGTCACAAAATGCAAATTGGCGACAAGTCACAATGAAGGATCTATACATAGTTTTGTGATTCCAACTGGAGCAGTACACAGATATCCCACACCAGTAAGTTCAGTTCAGTTCAGCAGGGTGGCGATGTGGAATCAGTGGTATTCCACTATCTACAAAACCTCTCTTGGTGTCACCAATTACAGGAGAAGGTGTTAGATAGTACTGCAGTGTGAAGTACAATACAAGATCATTTAGACATAGTTTTCCATCTTACAGTTCTCTTAAAAGTTTTGGATCGTAATAACTTATCAAGATGGATACTAAAGAAAAATGCATCTTAGTTTAATGGCACTTCCTGAATTAGTCTTAAGCAGAAAAGCAACCCAAGTTAACTGTCATCTAAACATGCCTAGTTAAGCAAAATGCTGGCAAAACAATCTTTCACAATACTTTTCTCATTTATTCTTCTTATATTCTCACATCTACGTTCCCTTGTTTTACTTACTTTTTAAGAACTTCATGTTTCTTTTTATATTGGTCACTGCCTTCTTCAAATGGAAATCCACTAAAAAGTCGGATATTTCTCTTGACATTTGCCGCCTAAAGGAGGAAAATTGTGAAAAGCAATATTAATTCCTAATGAACGAATTTAACAAATCTGATTAAGTTAAAAGGAAATTTAAAAAATCTTCATTTCGGCAGGAATAATCATCATTATCAATATTGACATCACTAATTTGATTTAGCTTCAACCTGTACAAATGTGGTCCATCTAAAAAGGGAAAAAAAAAAAAAAAAAAAGACAGAAGCCTTAAAAAGGTTTTTCCTATAATTCACCCCTTATTTTTGTAGTAATAGCCAAGAAAAAAAAAAAAAAAAAAGGGAGCCAGAATTAAACCACAGTGAACAACATCAAACTGGCAGAGAAAACAAATTAATGATGGTCCTGGCTAAAGCCTATGATATCAGAAATTATTATTTTTTTTTTATTAAATTACAGGTACTATAGGTAAAATAACACAATTTCATCCAAACATAAAAATACTCTTACCATTCCAGGCCGATTAAAAAGGAGTTTATGCAAGGGTCTCAAATCATCAGTTTTTGTTTTGCTTATTAATGCATATATCCACTCTATTTCACCAAGTTTCTGTCCTTTTCCTAAGCAGAAAAAAAACCTACTCATTAAAGTCCTTGGAATATATTGGAAAAACTTCTGCTTTGTTTCTTTTTTGTAGTACATTTCAGCCAGCAATATATCAAAAGGAAATGGATGTCGAGTAACATGTGTAGCTGTAAAATTTTGGATAGGCTGTAACTATGTCAACTTACTTCTCACAGTGGTATATATGTTATGGTCAAAATCTGAAGTTCAGCCAGTTCCCAAATTGACCGGCCATTTCACATTTTGGCAGACAGGTGTGGCCAAAGTCCGAATTACTAGAAATGACCAGCGTATATGTTGCTTTGGCCGGCTATTTTGCGAAGTGGTGAGAACTCCCTGGCCAAAATCTGATGCGCTGATGGAAGACTGTCCGCTCAAGGTGTGAAGATGCTTAAACACTTTCAGATGCAGATTCAGAAGCGAGTTTTCCAATCTGCACGAGAAACTGCTCAAGGCGGGTCTTGTTCTGAAAGCGGACACCATTTTAGACGGCCTCTCTCTCGCCAAAACACTAATCTTAAGGTCAATACAATAGGTCCCTGATGTTAAGTCACTATTTTAAAGCTAAAATGATTAAAGAAATATGAAACCTATTTATATACCTACTCTTTATTGTGAAACAACCAAGTGGCGTCAGATTTCTGAACATGAACCGCCAAGGCTATACTCGATGCAATTACACTACTAAGTGTGCAACAAATCGCTGCTCATGCCTTTTTTCTTCCGACTTTGGCCGATCACCCCGCCATTTCGCAAACTGGCTGGCCAAATCCTGAAATCGAGGAAAAGATCGGACATTGGCCATTTCCCGCTTTGGCCGATTTCAGGTTTTGGTCGTTACATATACATATTTAAAGTTGTACAGAAAGAAGCTTTTACATAAAACCTAAACAGGCAAAATGTTAAAATTATATTACAGTGTGAGCTTTCAAAATAAACTGAAAGATACACCTCCTCAGCTGATAAACCACAATGACAACTAACAGTGACAATTCTCAAAGAAAGACACAAGTTACTAGATGTGATTCCTGTGAAAAACACTGAGGATGTAATCTTTACTTGCATTCTTAATTTACATGATATTAAAAGTGCTGTAAAAGTCCTGTTTGTGATTTATTTTCATGTTTTTATATAGCTCATAGTTGATTTTGTATATGTAGATTTAAGACGAGCCTTCACAGAATGTGTAGAACCTATGTTCTTCTCCACTGTCATGCTGTATCACTTGATGTACCCAAGTCACCCATTTAAACAGCAGAGAATGAAAAGGGGTTTAACATTTCAAGTTTAATAATTATAGGTTTAATGCTAAGCACGACAAAAGTCATCATATATTCAAAATCACTACAAAAAGAAAGATTACATCATAGATACTATTCAAAATGTATTAGGAAATATTAAAATACTTTACCTTCCTCAACAGAAAGAGGCTCCCTAACAGGCATTGTCATCTGGAATGCCAGTCTCTCTACTTTTTTCTTTTCTCTTTTGCCTTCAATTATAAGACTTTCCTCTTAAATGAAAGCAAAACACAAATAAAAATTACAAAAATATAATAACAAAAGTCAGTATAATAGTGTGAAGGTAAAATTAAAAAGGTTAAAAAAAATCTGAGGTAATGGAAAAGTTCATAATTCATATGGTTAGGGATGCTCCTATCAAGTAAGGCGTTTCAGGGCAGTTACTAACCACCGATTTCGTTACTAGATTTATTGATTCAGACTTCTTCTCATCTCCTTCAAAAACGTTTACACTAAGCTCCTGCATAACCAGATGTGGAGAAGCCTTATGTTTAAAGTGTTCTTACCTTCGTCTATCTATCTATTTTAATTACTAAACTATAGACAACAGGTGTTGCCTGTTCATTTTTGTGTTATCCATCCATCCATTTTCCAACCCGCTGAATCCAAACACAGGGTCACGGGGGTCTGCAGGAGCCAATACCAGCCAACACAGGGCACAAGGCAGGAACCAATCCTGGGCAGGGTGCCAACCCACCGCAGGACACACACACAAAAACACCAAGCACACACTAGGGCCAATTTAGAATCGCCAATCCACCTAACCTGCGTGTCTTTGGACTATGGGAGGAAACCGGAGTGCCCAGAGGAAACCCACACAGACACGGGGAGAACATGCAAACTCCACGCAGGGAGGACCCTTAGCAAAATGAAATTCTGTAGGGTTACTGTTCAGTGACCAAAAAATGGTAATATAAAAAATTCCCTTAAAATACATACTTTAACTGAAATATGAGTGAAATAAACAAAATATCAATCCACTATACATAGTATTAATGAAAATAAAAACATTCTCAGAATGATAAGCTGTCATATTGTTTAAATTCTTCTGTAATGTACATGCCGGTATTTGAAAAAAAGCTTAAAAAATTAAACTGATAGACAATTAAACACTACACAGATTTAAATATACATGCACTAATAGGTTTTAATCATTAATTGCATTACAGCTTTTTTGCTGTTAAAATATACATTAAGTATATCTATAGTCTGTTTTCTTAGTGAACCAGCTAGACATTCCATGTTCTTGAGGTATAATGAATATAGATTTCCATTTTAATTACGCAGTACTTGTGACTTGCTAAAACTTTCCAATGTATGACACACAAACTAATAATAAACACAGTACAAACCTGTTAAAAAGCAGCAAATCTATTAAATGTTCAAAAGACTTTACAAGGCTAACATGCCTAACAAGTTTACGAGTAAAACAGTTTGCTGTGGAGCTAAAAGGCCTACTGTTTACTAAGGAGCAATTTTAAATTCTTTTCTCTCTCTTTTTTTTTTTTGCTAATTAAAAATGTATGCCGCTGTACTTAACATAACCTTTGTCACTGTTCAAACTCACACAAGCACCGTCTGTTTTCATTATAGGACAAAACAAAAGGTCCGAATTCATTAAAATAGTTTTTCTTATTGTTTGGCTAATTGCACAGGATAGTATTCCGGTCCCTCCCACTCCCCTGTCTCTGCAAATAGACGTGTTTGCATTACTGCCATAACACCTTGTGTTAAAAGAAAACTGCATCTAAATTACCATTAGGCTTAAAAAAAAAAAAAAAAGTAGATACTGAAATCTTGTTGTTATCAGCCAATTTACCAATCACTGATCGAGTCTTTTATACGGCTAATGTGGATCAGTGGCTGATCAGTCAGAGTTTTGTATACCGGAATGGCAGTTTATGATAACTTGGAACAAAACGAGTAAAATTTCCTCACAGATGCAGCTATTTTTTTTTAGAAACAAAAGAATAAAAGGCCCAAAAGCATATTTAACTACCAGTTAAACTGCAGCTATTTAAAATGTAACAAATTAACTAGCAGAGAAGTAGTTACAAATTACAGTACATTGTAATTTTTTTACATAGTACACTTTTTCTCTGCAATAAATAAAAATTCTGAAAGATTGTTCGAGTTATGATCAAATTCAGGATTTATTCCAAATCAAGTCTGATTATTGAATCAGAACTACCTATAAATCCTGACTACAAATGTGACTGCTCTATTAATTCCTGCCTATTTTAATCAAATCTATAACCATATCTTTAAACAGATGGCCAATTTAAATTTTTATCCCAATCCCATGTTTATAGTTGGAAAATTCTGGTTTTGGGTTAGCTCGTTACACTAACATTTTTAAAAGATCTATACAAAGTGTATCATATTATGAGAGTATTGCTTAATAATCTGCCAGACACATCTGCTAGCACAGTAATACTATACTGCATTTGAAACAAACCTTTCTTGTCGTCGTCGTCGTCATCCTCCTCCTCCTCTTCTTCTTCTTCATCTTCCTCGATGTCTTCATCAGTTTCATTGTTCTTCCCGGTGGGGTTCAGCTTGTTCTTCGTATTCTCCGTTTCAGTACTCAACTGCTCATCTTCCACACTAGACATGATGGCAATCGACAACGTTGCACACAGCTACCTTAAAAACACAAATGATATTGGGTACAATTTGTCAGCAGAAAGAGTACATACCAAGGCTTTAATGTCATTAATGTTAAGGATTAACCAGGAGTTGAAAAAGTCCCATGAAGGAGTGTATGGCTGGGGGCCTAAGCCACCAAACTGTGTCTGACTTGGTTATAACCAAATAAAAAATCCCACATTGGCTTATTATCTCAAGGAATGCTAATGACCTGTGCTGGTTGTCCTCTCCTCTAACATTAACTGGACATCTCGATTATAATACTAATGAACCTATACTATTACAATTGGTTAATGTTAGTCAATTAGAAATCATTCTGTTGTACATTTTTATGTATGCATGCCGTGCAGTTTGTATTATAGAGAACCAAACTATATGGAAAAAATTAATCATATAAAATAATGTGAAAGCAAAAGTTTGGATAGCTTTAAAGCATAATTAAGAAAACTACATCTGCTCATAAATAAACAACATTTATATGATGCAAGATGTAGTTTTAACAAGTTACCAAATATCCTTAAAAGCTACTGTCTCTGACAAGGTGTCCTAATTAAGAAGTTTGATTTATGACAATAAAACATCCTTTTTCCTGTGAACTAAAAAAAATAAAATCAAAGTGTACAAAAAAAAAGACACTGAACAGACACCTGTCCAAAAGCTCCAATTTGACACAGAAAAAACAGAGTGCTGAAAATTACGTACATCTCTAAAATACATGGCATTTGTCTTATAATAATGTATCAGCACAAAAGAAAACAGATCCAAGATCAAAGTATTATGGTGGCACACAGTAAAAATGGACACTTTTTAAACCAACAACCAAAGCAAACTGCAAGTAAACAGTAATCTAAACCCACACTGCATATCTACCGCAAGTTCATAACACATTCTGATCTAGAAAAGAAAAAAAAAAAAAAAAAAAAAAAAAAAACAGGAATTACTGGTGTAAATTGTTACACAACAAATCCTATTTTTAAGCCTGGTTGTGAACTCCGACTGCAGATTTATATGATAAGCTACATAAAGATTACTACTTCTCTACAGACTCTTACTATGGGATTTTTTTGAGTCAAGTACTTTATGCAAAGCTGTCTACATTTATCTCTGCCTGTATACAGAACCAAATAGCTCCATAACAGCCATAAGGTAAAACAAAACATCAAAATAAGATATTAGCAAGTGTTGCATCATTATTTGAAATATTAAAGAAAAAAGGTAAAGAGTTGAGCTGCAAAAATGTCAACTTTCCCTGACATGAACATATCTGAGGCAAAAAAAATGCCACAAGCTTTCCTGCAAAACATCCAAGCTATGGGAAGGAAAAGCACAAAGATTAAGGAGCATTACCTAAATAGCAACATGAGATATATCAGACGACTGCAGCTGCCTTGCTGGTTTTTAAATGGAAAAGCAGTAATGCTACAGGTTTCTAAAATACTGGATTACAAAGAGCTATATAGCTGAGCCATGTACATACATTACCTATAAAAACTATTTACCCCTTTGGAAGTTTTCACATGTCATTACATAACACTGAATGACAGTGGATTTAATTTGGCTTTTTTGTAATTGAGCAATAGGAAAAGAGGCTTTAATGTGAAAGTGAAAACACATCTTTCCAAAGCGGCCTAAGTACAAATATAAAACACCATAAGTATTTAGTAGATGGCAGCCACAACTCCTTTCAGTCTGTGTGCACAGGTCTGTATCTCTGTCAGCTTTGCAAATATGAACACTGCAATTCTAAAAGACCCCCCGAAACTCTTCATTTACCACTAGAGCTGCAGCTAATGATTATTTTGGTAGTCGACTAATCATTCAATTTATTTTTCAATTAGTCCTGATTATTCCATGCCTAACATTTTGATGCCTGCAATCATTCAATTTTTTTCCCCTTCCCACGATTAACCGATTAGTCACAATTATTTCATGCCTGACTATTTTGATGCGTGCAACCTGTGGTTACACATCCTGTTCTGGGCTCCAGTGCATGTCTTACCTCATCTGCTCACGTCTGTCAACCTGTGAATGTCACCCTGATGTCTCTGCATCATCACGATTAAAATTAATAATAATCGAATTAAAATAACCAGTGAAACATATGAATTTGAAAATAATCAGATGTTTTTATATTAGTGTGACCATCACAATAAAATAGAAATACATTAAGCAATACAAACTAAAGTGCACATAGTCTGTAAACAAAAAAGTGCATAACTTAACCAAAAAATACATCGTTAAAACTGAAACTTTACATATTTTAGTAATAAATGACAAAATGTAGACAAACTATATAATGTGTAAAGCCTGACGTGCAAAGATCAAATAAACAATTTCACAAAAGGTTCAAGAACGATACAATAGCTTCCGTGGTGCAGCAGTAGGAATGGCTGACTTATAATCAAGAATCCCCAGGTTCTATCCTGACTGCCTCGTATATTTACTGTTTTGAGTAGTGAGTTGCTCTTATTAATATTATACAATAAACATATACATTTGATTTGCGTCTGTAACAGCCACTGTAAATTTATAGTATTTGTAAAAGTTAATCCCCCCCCCACTTTTATCCCCCCCGGGATCTGACGCTGTTACTTTTTATCTGAAACTGGGAATAACTGTAGATGTGAATGGTGTTTAGAGACAATCAAACTGGAAATTCTCTGACCTGAATGGATTAAAGCTGACACACAAACGCTGGCGAATCTGCCTTATTCATATCTCATTGTCACTTGATTTTTTTATTCTATTTTATTGAGTGGTCTTGCTTACGCTGAATTAGAATGCGCCTTATGGCCCGTGATGTCAAAGTCGCATTGGCAAAAAAAAAAAAGAGACATAAGTATACATGATATTTGGCATTATTCATTTTATGACCTTATAGCACATTTCGGAAAACACTGTGGCACGGATGCAACATTATTCATATTTATTCACGTACCTTCTTGAGGTTGTAATTCTTGTGTGGTGAAGGAAATTAATGAATGGATGTGGCTCAAGAATGTGATGATTTCCGTGGTATTAGGAAGAGCGACTTAAAAAGGTGGCCGTTTATACAAAGCTATGACAGTGTTGTACACTAAGCGACCACCGCTAATACGTGATGACCCACCGACCTTAAAGCGCAAACATCGAATCTGTAACAGAGGTGCAAAGAAGATAGAAGCATGTTAAGTTTAATCCACTACAAGGAAGAATTCCCTTTCTTAACGATATTTAAAAGTAAGCCGATTAATTTAATTCTAATCGTATTGTGATGGATATGTTTGGGCCTTTGAGAAGTCCAAAAACACTAGAAAATATCTAAAGATTGAGGCAGCCTGTAGACATTTAGTATGATGTCAGTCGGTAGCTTTAAACAACTCAAACTGGACATTTACTTATGTAGCACATTTTCACAAACAGTGAAGCTCAAAGTGCTTTACAAGATGTAAAAGACAAAGAGAGGAGAGGTTAGGGGCACGCTCTGATACAGCGCATTGCCACAACCACCACATGATTAGGACCCGAGTGCAGCCATGCAATTGGTGACACCTCAGCACCACACCAGTTCAGATGGAATGGGACAGTGCAAGGTTTTTTTATGGTGGCTGGAGTGCCAATTCTGCCACCAACTCCCAGGTTTTTCCCCTGCAGGTTTGAGGGCCTACATGCAGGGCTGGATTCAGACTAACATCATACCCAGGACGGAGCAATTGCAGGTTAAGGGCCTTGCTCAAGGGCCCAATGACGTAGAGTAGAGAACGTAGAGAACCAGCAACCTTCCAATTGCCAGTGCAAATCCCTACCCTCAGAGCCACCACTCCACCCAAAGGAGAAAGTTACAAGATAAAAAACAAATAAGGTAATAATATTAAACAATAAGTAACAAAAAAGAATCCAAGTGATCTTTAAGACAGATAAATATCAAATAGAAGAGTAGCATTGCTATATACAATTTAATGTTGTAAGACTTCAACAATGAGTCCAGTGAGAAGATCAGATGGCTGGGAGGACAAAAAAAAAAAAAAAAAAACACACAAAAGACCGACCACTAAGGGTGTAGGAAAAACAAAATCAGCAAGGGTGTCAAGGCCAAAAGACCATCCAGCCCTACTGAGAATTCAACCGAACATAAATGTTCTTAATCCATTCCTGTTTCCAACATGCGATTATTCATCAACTTGTCCCATCACCTGAAAACACGAATAGCATATGCATGTTTTAAAAAAAATAATTTAGCTACCTTTTTCATATTAAATGAACAGTCCACTTTGAAATGTTTAATTATTCATCAATATATGCCATCATTCATATACACAAATAGTGTGTGCACTTTTTAGCAATAATTCACCTACTTTTTCTAATGCAAGTTCATTTATATAAATAGTTATATTAATAGTGGAGCTCACTTGAAAAACATTCTAAAAATGTTAAGAAAAGTAAACAATCATTTTTTGTCTGCTTAATTCCTTAACAGCAGAAGTTAAGTGACCATTCATACTCTCTCTTCAAAAATCGTCGCATCCTCATGTTCTACCCAAAGCATTAACGTCGCTCAGCTTTACTAAAGCTGGCACCAGGCATTTTCACCGGTAGTGACAGAACTCAGGAGTCTATTCCCAGTTTTAAATAACTTTTTTTATTAAAAGCATGGAAAACGTAAATAAAATGCATTATTAACAATATATGTGCTTTACACTGTTCTCTTAATAATACACAAGTCAAATGAAGGCTCGAAATGAAACAAAAACGTTTACTCTTCTATATCATTTGGCCATTACTTTTTATCTAAAGTTACTACTGTCATAATATTCCATTTTCCTTTCGATTCCTCACATTCAAAAACACAGAAGTACTACTTGTCACGCGGTCATTACAATTGGCGTGCCCTTCTTAAGCCCACTCAGCTCTACGTCTTGTACTCTAAAGCCCCATAATTTGTAAGTTAAAGCACAGGCGCCTACGTGTAGCCAGCGCGAGAGTCCCGCCATGCTACGTCATCCACAAACCGTCGGCATGCCCCGGAGAATACACTTTCCCACATTCTGTCTTCAACTTGTTATCCTTTAATACGTGCAAAACGACGTGTATAAAATAACATGAGAGCTTTCGGATGCTCTGAACTGTCACGCATAACCCCTGCGTTTTGCACACCACATATCATCCACGTATCCCAGCAGAATGTCGGTTATAGATTAGGCACATTAACCAAAACATTCACACATATCCCCCATTGTTAAAACTAAAGACTATCCTCGTCATTAATCAGATGCTCGTAGAAAAAACGCGACCTACTGGGCAACGCGCGAAAACGAAGCCAGAAAACGACGTCTGCAAACACCCAAGTAAAGAGGGCGCGAAAACCGAACGAGCGGCTACTTACTCACTCGGGCACGCAAACGAACGAACTACAGTGCAGGCGTACGCCTTAGTCCAATTTATGTATTCTAACACGCATGCAAGCCACCTGTCAAATACAACTCACCTCGGGAAACTTCAACACCTGCCTTTTTTATAAGCTCCACGGCCTGTCACTTGTAACGCGCGTGCGTCCGAAAATGAATGTATCACATTACATTCGCGCAACCCAGGTAACTTTTAGTTACTTACCGAAAACAGTACAGTACGCCAAAAAGGCTCCTATTATAATTCTCAATTAAGCTGCCGGAGAAAACTGAGAGAATCGCTAGCACAAACACAAGAATGGGCCGCAGCTGCAGAACCGCCACACGTTGTTGTTTACCTGTTCAGCCCAGAGTTTCAAAATGGCGGTTTGTGGCGGAGGCGGGAAGTTCGCAGCCTATTCCAGAACAGGGAGAAAGTTGCATCAATAAGCAGGGGCCGCTGAGGCCAATCAGAAACATGGACTGCGTCGGTGCCTTTGTATGATTGGTTATTAGAAAAGAGGGGCGTGACAGAGGGAGTCGCCTCTGGCCGCCACCGCCGCGACTATAAACTAGGAAATGGTTTCATTGTGTTGGATGGACTGAACGACAGCGGGGTGTGGCTTAACATACAGCAAAGGAAACACAAAAAATGGGAAATGTAAGTAATTTGCATGAAAGCGTCACGCTCATAGTCTACGCCTACGTGCCTCATACGCTTCATATCTTAATAACTGCTGACAATTACACGTTAGGTACTGAAGCTGCCAGTCGTATTTGTTACATTAAGTCATTTTATTTATTGTATTTAAATTTAAGGGACTGAGCATGTGTCAGAGTCAGAAGATACGTGGTATTTGACTCAAGCTTTTTTAAAGACCGTACAATTAAACTTACGCTAGCTGTGTTAACCGTCTAACGGGCTCAGATCTAAGTAATCAACGGAGATCTCAGCGTTAACGTCTGCAGTGCACCATGCAATGCACAACTCTGGTATAAGCATTTTGGTATGGTATTCGTAAAGCAGCGTTAATGTTTGTGATGCGCCGCATTTTATTATTATTATTATTTTATTACTTTATTATGCATTTTATTACTAAAAGTGTTTGTGTTGCGCCATCTTTTGGAATAACTGAGACATAGCAACCGGACGGCCAGAGAGACTGACGGACACTTATTAAGGCGGATGACAGACAGATACAGAATTGATCAGTACACACTGATACTGAGAAATACAAGAATGTAAACGTGTATGCAAAGTGCACATATTATACCAATGTAAAGATCTGCACAACACAAAATTCTGTATTTTTACCATCAAATAATCAAAGGGAATTCAGCTTTTTAGAAATAAAAGGGGACATATGTGTTGGAATTCATGTCACTCTCATTTTTTTCAGCCACATGCATTTTGTTTTAAAGAGAGAATACCAAATAGAAAACTGAAAACTCTTGAAGTTTTCTTTGATCATAAAAAAGTTTTTTTTTTCCCTTTTTGCTGGTTACCTCATTATGAAAATACTTCACCACATGCTGCAGAAACAGTGGGGACAGTGTGGCTGCTGGACGTTTGTAATACTAACTCGATGCTTTCCTTTCTCCTTTGTAGAAAACTATTTCAATTCAAATACCTTACATTGCTGCCCCACTGCACTTGAGCCAGCTCAGGGGTCGCCTTCTGTATCACATTCTCAGAAATGTCTGGGTTTGTGTGGGATTCCCTCAGAGAACACTGGTTTCTAAATCAGTCAACTCCAAGAAAGAATGATGGGCTCAACATTCAATCAAAAAGCAGGAGACAGAGCTGGAGGTGGCAGGGTTAAAAATGCTAAGATTTGCATCGGACGTGACGAGGATGGATAGGATTAGAAATGAGGACATTAGAGGGTCAGCTCAGGTTGGATAGTTGGGAGACAAAGTCAGAGAAGTGAGATTGCACTGGTTTGGACATGTGCAGAGGAGAGATGCTGGGTATATTGGGAGAAGGATGTTAAAGATAGAGCTTCCAGGGAAGAGGAAAAGAGGACAGCCTAAGAAAAGGGTTATGGATGTGGTGAGAGAGGACATGCAGGTGATGGGTGTGACAGAGGAAGATGACGAGGACAGAAAGATATGGAAGAAGATGATCAGCTGTGGCAACCTCTAATGGGAGCTGAAAAAAAACTGAAAGAAGAAGGATGTAGTGTGCTCTGTATGTATGCGGTTTACATATTATTAAAGTTCTCACCGAGTTTCCTCTAGTGACCTTCGCTTCAACTAAAATCCAAAGACATGCTACTTGGTGACCTGGCATCTCTATACAGGCAGTTGTTTGTTACAGGAAGGCTTTGCAGACATTTCATGGGCAATCAAAATGGACTTATCACTACTTGATCAAATATACTTTTGTGGTATGTTTTCAGATATATTTTATGTTTAATGCCTTGTTGAATAAGAATACATTCAAGATAGACAATTGTGTTAAACAAAGAATTAAAGCAGGATAAAAACAATGATGCCAGGTGGCACGTTTTCTAAAGTGTACTTGTGTGTGTCCTTGTTTCTCAAGTCACAGATTTTGGTAAGTGTAAGGACATAACTTTCTGATGAATCCATTTCACATACTGAACCTTCCATGTTAAAATAACAGGGTAAAGGAACTTCTGCCAACAGTTTTTAGTAGAAAACCTGCTTTAAGAAGGTCATTGATTGCTTGATGATAATGAAATTAATATTCACAATTAGTTTTTTTTGAAGTTTTATCAATTTTATTGCAATCCATACAAATCAATTTTTTACAAAAAGAAAAATTGAGTTAAGGACAAATTGATCCCCACCCCTGAGAGAGAGTGCAAGGCAAACAGCGTGAAATTTAAGGCTTGTAAACCTACCTAAATTAATACATTTGATAAGCTAATAGAGATGAATGCAGAAGACAAAGAGATACGGAAATAATCGCTTCCTCTGTGCTTTAAGAGCTTGTTTTAAAATATTACTGATTAGATCCTGCCATGTTTTGAAAAAGTCTGTAGGGATCCTCTAACTGAGTATTTGATTTTTTCCAATTTTAAATAATATAACACATCAGTTTCCCACTGACTTAAAAGAGGAGAGTTTGGGTTCTTCCAGTTTATCAGAATAAGTCTGCGTGCCAACAGTGTAGTGAATGCAATCACAATTTGTTTGTCTTTCTCCACTTTAAACCCATCTGGAAGAACCCCAAACACAGCTGTTAATGGGTTAGGAGGGATTGTGAGACCAAGGCTATCTGAGAGGTAATTAAAAATGTTTGTCCAGAATAATATTAATTTGGTGCAGGCCCAGAACATGTGACCCAGTGAGGCTGGGGCTTGGTTGGATCATCACAGCCCTGGGAACATTTTGGAGAGTTTTAGTCGAGACAGATGTGCTCGACTCGATATATAATTTTGAGTTGTATAATTGTATGGTTTGCGCATATGGAGCTCGAGTGAATTCTCTGCATTGCTACTTTCCACTCCTTTTCTGATATATTAATTGAGAGGTTTTTTTCCCAGTGTCCTCTTGGATCTTTGAAAGGAAGGGATTGTAAAATGATTTTATATATTGTAGAGACGGTGTCTGAGTCCTTGAGATTGAGCAATATTTTTTCCAGCATGGATGAGGGTGCAAGATGAGGAAAATCGGAAGGTTCTGTTTAACAAAGTTCCTGATTTGAAGATAGTGAAAGAAATGTGTAGCTGGAATGTTAAATTTGGAATGTAATTGTTTATAGGATGCAAAGACGTTGTCTATATAAAGGTCTCTAAGCAAGTTAATTCCAAATTTTTCCAGATATTAAAAACTGCATATGTTTGTGAAGGTTGAAAGAGGTGGTTCTCTTGCAGAGGTGCCACAGATAGAAGCTTCTCCGTCTTAAAATGCTTTCTACATTGGTTCCAGATTCTAAGTGAGTGGAGCACAATTGGGTTATTAGTGTATTGCTGATAACGTGTGTTTATTGGAGCACAAAGCAAGGAATACAAAGAAGTACTGCAGGATTTTACTTCTATTGCGGTCCAAGCCTGTGTATGTTCTTCTATTTGTGTCTAGGTTTTTATTGCCTGTATATTTGCTGCCCAGTAATAAAACTGGAAGTTAGGTAGAGCCATGCCACCTTCTGCCTTTTGTCTTTGTAGGGTCGCTCTTTTGATGCGTGGATGTTTTGAATTCCAAATAAATGAGGTTATTGTTGAATCTAATTGCCTAAAGAATGATTTATTAATGTATATTGGATGTTTTGAAATAAAAAGGAGCTTAGGAAGAATATTCATCTTAACAGTGTTAATTCTTCCAGCTAGTGTGAGATGAAGGGTTGACCATCTATGCAAGTCTTGTTTAATTTTTTCCATGCAGACGGCGAAATTTTGTTGATAAAGAGCTTTATGTTTACTTGTGATGTTTACCCGAGGTATTTAAACTGTTCTGCAATGATAAAAGGTAGGGTGTCTAATCTAATATTATATGTTTGAGAATTCACTGGAAAGAGTACACTTTTATTCAGATTAATTCTGAGACCAGAGAGCTTTTCTGTTAAGACTGCAGGCACAGAATTTTCTGGGTCCGATATATACAGTACCATATCATCTGCATATAATGAAATTTTCTGTTCCAGTCCTTCTCTGATAATCCCCTTTATCTGATCAGTATTTCGACAATGTATTGTCAGCGGTTCAATGGCAATTGCAAACAGTAGCTGTGACAAAGGGCATCCTTGTCTAGTACCACGTTCTAGTTTAAAGTAGTCTGAGCAAATGTTGTTGATGCAAACTGAAGCTTCTGGGTTAGTATACAGTAATTTAATCCATGCACAAATGTTCGGGCCAAACCCAAACTTCTCCAATGTAGTAAACAGGTATTTCCATTCAATCATGTAAAATGTTTTTTCTGCATCCAATGATAATAATATTTCTGGGGTGTCTGATTTAGTTGGTGAGTATATTACATTAAACAGGCGTCGAAGATTTGAAGATAAGTGTCGGCCCCTGATAAATCCAGTTTGATCTGGTGATACTTTCTCCATCCTTCTAGCTAAGATTTTAGAGAGTATTTTAACGCCATTATTCAGAAGTGAAATTGGTCTGTATGATGCACATTTTGATAAGTCCTTATTTTGTTTTGGAAAGACAGTGATTAGTGCTTGGCGAAAGGTTTGAGGAAGAGATTGGTTATCTCTGGCTTCTGTAAATGTTGCTAATAGGAGGGGAGCTAGCTGAGCGGAGAATTTCTTGTAAAAGTCTGTAGGGTAGCCATCAGGGCCTGCTGCTTTCCCACCTTGAAGTGACTTTATAGCATCCAGTAATTCTGATAACGCCAGAGGTTTGTCAAGTTCCTCCGCACTAAAAGTGCCTATTTGTGTTATTTGTAATGTATCCAGGACTGTGGGAGGAAACCCACGCAGACACGGGGAGAACAGGCAAACTCCACACAGGGAGGACCCAGTAAGCAAACCCGGGTCTCCTAACTGCGAGGCAGTAGCGCTACCCACTGCACCACCATGCCGCCCAAATTAAAATTTAATTTTGTTTATTACTTTTTTTTTTTAGAATTAAGCATTCATTAAATGATCATTTCTGCCAAAATACCTTTATTAGATTTTATCATCCTTTAAAACAGAAAGAATACCGCCTCTGGAGGTCTACAACGAAGGCTGGGTCTTGTGCAATAATCCACTATTAAGTACATTAATTTCTTACTTTGTAGTGCCGTTATGTTGGCATAACAATACGCATTTCCCATTTTGGTTTCATTATGAGATGTAGCTTGCTAGTGTCACTTATAACTGAGCATGTGTTTCAGGGTCCTCATGGTGGGAAATAAGACACACAGTGTTCAAATTGTCTTCAAAGCCCTGATTTTATACCTTGGGCTGATTGATGATTTTTTTTTTTCTTAAACATGGTTTCTAGAATAAGAAGTGCTTACCATGAAGACAATCACTCTGTTAGAGCATTTCATGAGCATCAGGAGGTGTTAGGTTAGTAACTCGTATGTTTGATTTGTTGTGTATACCTGAGTTTTTATCATTATAAATTCCATATTACCCAAAAGGAAAAAAAAGCAGTGTGAAAAATCTGCCCTATCATGGTGCCCTAACAAGGAAAAGGCAAAGAGAATAATGTTGAAAATTTTATATAGCAAATTATGTCTAATCATTTGTAACTACCAAATACTTTATATAACTTACTGTATGATTATATAGACTGCAATGAGCTGACGCGCAGCACAGACTTAATTAATGCAGCCATGACAAACTCTGCCTCTGTGTGACCCTGAATTGAGAAAATGAGTTTAGAAAGTTAATGAATACCTAACAAAATAAACTGCTCAAAAAAATTAAAGGAACACTTTGAAAACACATCAGATCTCAATGGGAAAAAGAAATCCTCCTGGATATCTATACTGATATAGACTGGGTAATGTGTTAGGAACGAAAGGATGCCACATCGTTTGATGGAAATGAAAATGATCAACCTACAGAGCCCTGAATTCAAAGACGCCCCAAAAATCAGAGTGAAAAAATGATGTGGCAGGCTCGTCCATTTTGCCCAAATTGAATTGCAGCAACTCCAAATTGTACGCAGCACTTTGTATGGCCCCTGTGTTCTTGTATACATGCCTGACAACATCGGTGGATGCTTCTAATGAGATGACAGATGGTGTTGTGGGGGATCTCCTCCCAGATCTGGACCAGGGCATCACTCAGCTCCTGGACAGTCTGAGGTGCAACCTGGTGGCATTGGATGGACCAAAACATAATGTCCCAGAGGTGTTCTATTGGATTTAGGTCAGGAAAGTGTGGTGGCCAGTCAATGGTATCAATTCCTTCATCCTCCAGGAACTGCCTGCATACTCTCACCACATGAGGCCAGGAATTGTCGTGCACCAGGAGCCACTGTACCAGCATAGGGTCTGACAATGGGTCCAAGGATTTCATCCTGATACCTAATGGCAGCCAAGGTGCCTTTGTCAAGCCTGTAGCGGTCTGTGTGACCCTCCATGGATATGCCTCCCCAGACAATCATTAACCCGCCACCAAACTGCTCATGCTGAATGATGTTACAGGCAGCATAATGTTCTCCATGGCTTCTCCAGACCCTTTCACTTCTGTCACGTGCTCAGGGTGAACCTGCTCTCATCTGTAAAAAGCACAGGGCACCAGTGGTGCATCTGCCAATTCTGGTATTCTATGGCGAGTGCCAATCGAGCTGCATGCTGCTGGGCAGTGAGCTCAGGGCCCATTAGAGGACATGGGGCCCTTGAGTCACCCTCATGAAGTCTTTCTGGTTGTTTGGTCAGAGACATTCACACCAGTGGCCTGCTGGAGGTCATTTTGTAGGGTTCTGGCAGTGCTCATCCTGTTCCTCCTTGCCCAGAGGAGCAGATACTGGTCCTGCTGATGGGTTATGGACCTTCTATGGCCCTCTCCAGCTCTCCTAGAGTAACTGCTTGTCTCCTAGAATCTCCTCCATGCCCTTGAGACTGTGCAGGGAGACACAGCAAACCTTCAATCAAAAAATTAAGGATATTAGATATAACATAGTATATCTCCCCAACACTAAGGATCCTCCTAAACCCCAGCATCCTGTTATAAACAAATTAAACTCTTTCACTAGGATAGATTTACCTGATTTAAAGAAAATAATCTCTCAATTAAAACCCTCCACCTGCGTCCTTGACCCGATACCAACAAGGTTTTTCAAAGAAGTATCAGGCGTGCTAATTGACAATATTCTTGACATAGTAAATTCGTCACTAGATACTGGGGTCTTCCCAGACTGTCTTAAGACTGCTGTAGTTAAACCCCTACTTAAGAAACATAATCTCGACCCCTCAGCTCTTGAAAATTTTAGACCCATCTCTAACCTGCCTTTCTTAAGTAAAGTTCTGGAGAAGGCAGTCATTATGCAGTTAAATGACCACCTCAATAAACCTGCTATTCTTGATAAATTTCAGTCAGGTTTTAGAACAAATCACAGCACAGAAACTGCACTCGTTAAAGTAGTAAATGACTTGTGGGTAAATGCAGACAGAGGCCATTTATCTGTTCTCATCCTCTTAGATCTGAGTGCTGCATTTGACACCATTGATCACAACATTCTTAGAAATCGCCTTAGTCAATGGGTGGGCCTCTCTGGCAGGGTCTTAAATTGGTTTGAATCCTACCTGACAGAGAGAAAATTCTTTGTTAGTTGTGGTAATCACATCTCAAAGACACATGATATCCGATATGGTGGTCCACAAGGCTCTATCCTGGGTCTGCTGCTCTTCTCAATCTACATGCTTCCGTTAGGTCAGATTATCTCAGGGCACAACGTGAGCTACCACAGCTATGCTGATGACACACAGCTGTACTTATCAATAGCTCCTGATGACCCTGATTCTATTGATTCACTAGCACAATGTCTGACTAGTATCTCAGAATGGATGAATAGTAACTTTCTCAAGTTAAATAAAGAGAAAACTGAAATTTTAGTGATCAGCAATAATGGATACAATGAGGCTATTAGAAATAAACTGGATACATTAGGATTAAAAGTCAAGACGGAGGTAAAAAGTTTAGGGGTGATTGTTGACTGTAATCTGAATTTTAAATCACATATTAATCAGATCATTAGGACAGCATTTTTTCACTTAAGAAACATAAGTAAAGTTAGACCTCTTATATCATTGAAAGATGCTGAGAAATTAGTTCACGCGTTTGTTTTCAGTCGACTAGATTACTGTAACGCACTCCTCTCTGGACCACCCAAAAAAGATATAAATCGTTTGCAACAAGTGCAGAATGCAGCTGCTAGAATCCTAACTAGGAACAGAAAATCCGAACACATTTCTCCAGTTTTGATGTCACTACACTGGTTACCTGTGTCATTCAGAATTGACTTTAAAATTCTGCTTATGGTTTATAAAGCCTTAAATAATCTCGCCCCATCTTATATATCGGAATGTCTGACACCTTATATTCCAAATCGTAACCTTAGATCCTCAAATGAGTGTCTCCTTAGAATTCCAAAAGCTAAACTTAAAAGAAGTGGTGAGGCGGCCTTCTGCTGTTATGCACCTAAAATCTGGAATAGCCTGCCAATAGGAATTCACCAGGCTGATACAGTAGAGCAGTTTAAAACACTGCTGAAAACACATTACTTTAACATGGCCTTTTTATAACTTCATTTTAATCGTAATTTAACTTAATCCTGATACTCTATATGTTCAATCTCCTCAAAATAACTATTCATGGTGGCTCTAAAATCGGTACTGACCCCTGCTGTCTTTTCTGTTTCTTTTTCCGGTTTCTTTGTGGTGGCGGCCTGCGCCACCACCACCTACTCAAAGCTTCAGGATGCTCTAACAATGATGGACGGATTAAAAGGCAGAAGTCTACGTGACCATCATCATCATCAAGCCCTTCCGTGAGAATCCTAAATCCA
This sequence comes from Polypterus senegalus, assembly GCF_016835505.1. NCBI lineage: Eukaryota > Metazoa > Chordata > Cladistia > Polypteriformes > Polypteridae > Polypterus > Polypterus senegalus. Next base: position 2,160,996 of record NC_053169.1, read on the forward strand.
AAGAGGACTGTTTCATTTATGTTAGGTAGAATGCCCAGAGGGGACTGGGTGGTCTCATGGTCTGGAATCCCTACAGATTTTATTTTTCTCCAGCTGTCTGGAGTTTTTTGTTTTTCTGTCCCCTGGCCATTGAACCTTACTCTTATTCGATGTTAATGTTGATTTATTTTGTTTTATAATTGTGTCTTTCATTTTTCTATTCTTTAATATGTAAAGCACTTTGAGCTACTGTTTGTATGAAAATGTGCTATAGAAATAAATGTTGTTGTTGTTCTGGCAATGACACGTATTGATGTGCCATCCTGGAGAAGTTGGACTACCTGTGCCAGCTCTGTAGGGTCCAGGTATCGCCTCATGCTACCAGTAGTGACACTGACTGTAGCCAAATGCAAAACTAGTGAAGAAACAGTCAGAAAAGATGAGGAGGGAAAAATGTCAGTGGCCTCCACCTGTTAAACCATTCCTGTTTTGGGGGTCATCTCATTGTTGCCCCTCTAGTGCACCTGTTGTTAATTTCATTAACACCACAGCAGCTGAAACTGATTAACAACCCCCTCTGCTACTTAACTGACCAGATTAACATCCCATAAGTTTCATTGACTTTATGCTATACTCTGATTAAAAAGTGTTCCTTTAATTCTTTTGAGCAGTATATATAAATAAAATTTAGTAGGAATACTTACATTCAAAAAAAATGATTTTTAGACACAATACTATTCAAAAAACACCACCGTTTTTCCAGTTTTCCTTCAAAATTAATCAGCTGAAATGCAATGAGTGACCTAAAATGGTGAAAAGGAAAGCAGTAAACTGCCAGAGGTTTAAATTTAAAGTTTAGGTGAGCAATAACTGACAAAAAAAGAAATTTTGTAATATCAGAATATTACAAATGGGTCTTCTTCAGGGAACACGCTACAGATGTTCTGTAGCAATTAAAGTAAATGAAGCCTTGTAAGATGAAGCCAAGAATTTGCACAGGTGTCCCAACTTCTCTTGATTACTTAAAAATCCTCTGTCTGTCTTAAAGCAGATTTGGAACAGACTGTGTTACTACACCCTCTGAAGTACGACTTAGACAATATTCCAGTGATAACAGCAAGAAAACAGCAATTAACTAATGAAGTGAGACAAGAGCATTATTACCCTCAGAAGTGTAGGCCCTTCATTTAGAGAAACTGCAAAGAAAACAAAGTGTCAGTGAGTGTGTTGGTGTCCTGCACAATCCAAAGGCAACTGGAAACTGCAAGAAACTCTGTTATGAAGACATTTGGCATCCTCCCATCAGCCTCAGCACACTCCTGTTGTCTGATGGGAATTTAGCCCCCGTGTTGTTGCTGGTTTTTCTGTTGATTCCCCCATTTTAACCCGTCTTCGTGATATGACATATAACCTGAGTGTTTCAACACACATGCTCAATTCTGCTGTTTTCGTGTGATTGCCAAACAAACAAACAAAAAAAAGAAACAGACACCCAAACAACTTATGGTATTTGCTTATATGAATTAAACACATTTACTTGGCATAGTTCTCCAACTGTAATCTCAGGAATTACAAATATGGGGATCTTACAAGGCACTTTCAAAAAGTTTCTGCACTTTTTTTAACTCTATTTTTATTCAGAATTTAAAAAACAAATGACATCAATTTTCTACACAGTCATCTTTCTTTGCGATGCAATTTTCACAGCTTTGTACCAATTTTTTTTAATGGCATCAGCCAAAAAATGGCTTCGGTTGAGCGCGTAGCCACTGAAGCACCGCTGATTTCACATCATCGTGGCTGCAGCTGGACGTCCGGAGAGCTCTTTGCATCTGTCACACTAATGCGGCCATTTTCAAACATTTCAATCCACTCCTAGACGACTGCATGAGATAGAACTTGATCGCCATTCTGAGCAAACATGTGGAGATGAATTTCTAGTCCCGGCACACAAAAAAGCGTAGGACAGAATTCTGCTCCTTTTTGGTGCAATTTCTAAGTTTGGCAGCCATCTTCACCACAAGGTGACAACTCTGATACTAAACTGCAAGGGCAGCCGGCTTGCCTGACAGAACTGGTCACATGACACTCTCAGCCACGACCAATCACAACTCCTCCCGCCTTCACCGTTTCCAACGAAAATCTAAAAGTGCGGAAACGTTTTGAACGTCCCTCGTATTTCTTCTTAACATTCTAGAAAATGTTTATTGCCAACTCTTTCATTTTTTTAATTCTCTTTTATTAAGATTATAAGTTCTTCTGAGGTTTTTCTTTAATTAGCAGCTGATTTAAAATGAGTTGTAAATAAAAAAAACAAGAAATTAACTTTGCACTATCTGCACCTGGAAGTGTTTGTTGTTCACAAGCTACTTTAAGAAAGCATTTAGAGAAAAGACAGAAAAAGAGCTGGGGAGTGACTGGGCCTCGTCCACTCTGACCCGCAGAACATTTTGTTGATTTTCTCAGAATAGTATTTCAATATTGTGTGTCCCAGTATGTCATTGATACAAAAAGGACTGGTACAGAGAATATGATTGTGCCAATCTACGACATTTTAAAAACAATGCGTATCTCCGGTACTTGCATATTGCTTATTAATCTTTATAGGAGGCGCACCAGTTTAAAAGGGCATTGCTTCTCTGTCCCTATAGACAGCATACACGTACATTTTAGCACTGCTTCAGAAATTCTGATACAAAATGCTCTGTCCATGTTTCAGTCAAGCTTCTTGGTTAATTTTGTTAGTCACAGTGCTAGGAGAAGAAAGAGGTTGTGATTCACAAACATTGATCGGAGAACATCAACTACAGTACTTCGGGATGCTAATGACAAAACTGGGGGTGTTGTTTCCTTCCAGTAACTTAAAAGCTACACTTTGTGCTGGTAAAGGAATGTGTGGACAGACGGACGCCCTGACCAGGTTGGTTAATGGTGTCTTTCACGGTCAGAAGGCCAGTGGATAGGACTGGCAAGCTTTGTTGGGCTGAATGGCCTGTTTGCTTCTAGATTGTTCTAAATATACCTTCCAAAAATGTTTTGGTTAGGGAAAAAGGTCTAAAAAATCAACGATAGTGAGAAACCATCTTTTGATTAGGCAGGCCATTTGAAATGTTAGTTCAGGTGAGCAAACTATCAGATATAAAAATAAGAATTAAATTGTATAGTTCTATGGTTAGTTTACTTCTGTGCCTGGTAACACAAGTAAAAAATGATAAATAAAGGAGAACGAATAAATATGCAGCATCATTTTACGCTTTAGTTTAATAGTATATGATACTCTTCCATAGATTTTTATATAAAATGGAAATATTACAATGTTGTTGCAGTGTACGGAAGAGAATTGCCTTAGTGTAATACCTGTGCTGTCCACAAGAGGGAAGCGAAGGTCTACACAATCATCACCTGAACAGGCAGCCCAGGCCTCTGGAACCCGAAAGTGCTGTCAAAAGAACAATACGTGAAGAAAACATTACAAAATAAAATCTAACCAAGAGAAACTAGTCAGTACTCAGTCCAGCTTCTGCCGTTTAATTCTGGGAGTTAAATGTGCTACAATATTAGAAATAACTTCAGTAACCATAAAACAGTTAAATGCTAATATCTGTTGAATATAGGGTATAGGGTGGTCCAGATTGAATTATGCAATTTTCATTACGGTATAACTTAGTAAGTGTAAAAGTAAAAGCCTTTAAAACTTACCGAGTACGTTGATTTTTCAAGACAAGAATGTTATTGAGTATTGAACCGCGTCTTGAGATTGCACACATGTTGTAAATCCGTGTATCCATGTTGTTTTAGGAAGAAAAACAAAACCAGTAAAACATCTCTTGTGAGTTTCTGCCATTTTAAAATGAGGCTGGCTGTGTGCTTAACCGTGCTGCTCGTCTCCTTCCACAGCAACCTTTCTTTACCAGGGATTTGGCTTCCTCCAGCTTATCTATTTCACCTTAAAAAAAAAGGTTACACCTTGCCTGATGAATTGGCCTTAGCTGCCTCGAAAGCTTGCATTTGCATTTGTAGTTAGCCAATAAAAGGCGTCATTTCACCCTACTTTCTCCTGTATCAATCTATGGCTGACACGGTACAATACTCTACCACCCTAAAAAAAAAAAAGACTCTTTTCTTGCTGTTGTTGTTTTCAAAAAGCTATGTTATTTATCGTCATGTGTACAAAGTACAAAGGAAACTGTACAGTGGCAAAATGAAGTATGTGAACCCTTTGGAAATCACCACATTTACTGTATGTATTGTGAAAGACAAATGTGGAAATGTGGAGAAAGAAAGAACATTTGGGGTGCCAACCAGGCCACCCCATTTACTACAAATGTCCAAAAAAAAAGAGAACAAAACTGGGGGCATGGTGGTGCAACAGAAAATAGGTGTATTCAGCTCTCTCGAGTGATCTGCATCTGGGAGCTCATTCATACAGGACATAGTTCCCTCACCTGAGATGCTATCTTCCCAGAGCCCTTGGATTTAGACTTTCCCGACTGGAAGGGTCATGACTTCTGTGAGTGGGGGTGTGACTAGGGTGCCCGAATTGGGCAGCTTCTCTGAGCTAGGGAGGAGAACAGAGAGGATACACAGCTAGTGTTGGTGCCCCCTTTTGTCCCGGCGAGTTACTGCATACCTTACCAGAGCCTGGATGGTGATCCTCAGGCTCTCATGCATGACAGTATAAATATTAAAATGTAGTCTGATCTTCACCTAAGTTACAATAGTGAAATAAACACAATCTTTTAACTAATAACATTCAAATTACTGTATTGTTCTGTACATACTGAATACATCATTCAAACATTCACACTGTATGTGAACCCCTAAGCCAGTGATGGCGAACCATTTAGAAACCAAGTGCCCAAACTGCAATCCAAAGCCCACTTATTTATCGCAAAGTGCCAACATGGCAATTTAACCTGAATACCACCTAAAACTGAACACCAGCATAACCAAGGAGCTGGTGGTGGATTTTAGGAGGCCCAGGCCCCTCATGGACCCCGTGATCATCAGAGGTGACAGTGCAGAGGGTACAGACCTATAAATACCTGGGAGTGCAGCTGGATGGTAAATTGGACTGGACTGCCAATACTGATGCTCTGTCTGTCTGTCTATCTACTGAGCTTTTAGTTTAGAAAAGCCACTCATACATTAACATCTTTTGTCTTAAAAGAAAAACATAATAACGGAGCTTTCAATGATACAAACAACTTTTTGTTGAAAGGTAAAAGTTTGCATTCGGTATGCTTTTGAACAATTAATGTGCTTTTTGCTGTTGTATGCATGCTGATAATTTGTCTAACCTTGGCTCATACTTTGTAAGCTTGAGAGCAACACATGCAGCACTCAGGTCATCTGTTAGTCTGTTTCTGGTGTCAGATTTGATTTAATTCAAAGCTGAAAACAGCTGCGCACAAGCATAAGATGTTCCAAACAAAGTAAGGAAAGCAATCTCAAGTGCCTTCATTGACTTAAGATTATTTGGCAGAGAATTCCACACTTTAAGGATTTCATTTTCATAACTAACTGTGCTGTCCTTTGTCATCCCTTCGATCCTCTCAAGTGTTTCACGCAGGTCTTCCCTATTAAGCTCCGCCCCCAAAGCTTCCATTATATATTACGGGGTCGTGGATCAGATGTGGCGATTAGCAACTCCCGGCAATAATTACAGATGCGGACGACTCCTCACCTGTGCGCTTAAGCGAGGACTGCCCGCGTCACAAAGCTCCCGGAAACCGCTCCGGCCACTCTACCATAACCCCCTCTAAGCCGTGAGTGCGGCAATTATCTGTTAAAACTGGCCTTTTCAATTTTGAGCTGTGGACCCGCTATACCACATCCCCTCCAACCCCGCCACGGGAATCACAGACTCAAAAGGCTGCAGTCCGTGCCACACCCTCAAGCAGCATGTGTGCCGCCCGCCTTACCCCAGACAGGAGAGGGAGGAAGCGCTCCCATTGGGCTGCTGGGCAGAGGGGCGGGTGATGTGAGAAACGTCCTCCGGAGCGTGAAGAGGGGGAGCAGTGAGGGGAGCAGCCCGGCCCCGCATTCCTCTGGCTTTATAGTAACGAACTCTGTGCTCGGGCGACGGCGTGCCCACTGAGAGGGCTCTGAGTGCCCCCTTTGGCACGCGTGCCATAGGTTCGCCACCACTGCCCTAGGCTAATGACTTCAACAAAAGCTAACTGGAGTCAGGCATTAGTTAACAAACCTGGAGTCCAGCCAATGAAATGAGATTGGAGGTGTGGCTTAGAGCTACTTTGACAACAAAAAAGACTCGGACATTTTGATCTTGCTATTCACAAGAAGCATCTCTTGCTGTGAAGCATGCCTCACAAAAGAGAGATCAACGATCAAGAAACCTAAAAGCTGGGAAGGGCTATAAAGTCACTTCAAAGAGTTTAGATATCCGTCAGTCCCACCAACGACGCCACTGAGTAGACCACCCATCCCTTCAAGGAGGGCCCTTCCTCTTTCTGTATCCACCGATGTATGCATGCCTAACGTAGATGAATGGCTATGTCATGTGCATTCTTGGCCATTTCGTTGTTGGCTAGAGATACTTTTATAGATGATGTGAAAACGCTAGGGTGGAGCGTTTTTAAACGAAAATGTGGTAGTGTGGTCACTCTCTTAGCCAAAAGCTGTAATCCAATGAAACAAAGAAACAGTACTTGAGTAGAAACCACTGCATGTACCTGTGGTCTTTGACGAGACTGCACTTTGGCCGTTACAAAGGTTTGTGTACACTGAAGGCGTCCTCCCATCAGCCCCAGCACATACCTGCTGCCGTAGTCCCAGCACTGGCACTGTTTTTAACGTCTTACAATCCCTCTCCTGACACAACACAAAGCTTATACTTCAAGTTGGACCAACGGCTACGCACACACAAATGTTTGTGAAAATCATTTCAGCCGTTTCTCTGAGATTGGCAAACAGACAGACATCCTAACTGCTTACAATTTTATTTATATAAATTTTCATTTTATAAGTGGCTTACAGAGTAGCCCAAGAAGACATTGAAAGTGAGGATACATTACAAATGTTTATCTATAATTTTATTTTGTTTTTCACAATTGGACCACAGGCTGGTCTCATTGATTTGCACTTTGACAACGTGGCGCAGATGGAATACAAACAACATTTTTGAACTGGGATTCCTTGGAATCACTCCCTTTGGAAGAATTCATACTTCCCTTGTGACAGGGCTGCAACACATGCACTCATTGCTCCTGTCGTCTCCCACAAGGCTAAATTACTGCATATTTTTGAACATTTGAAGGTCGTGCACTTTTCTGTATCCTCCAAGGGGGTGTTTAAAATGTGGTCATCTATCATTCATTTTCCTTGGTAGACTCCAAGACTATATTTGATCATTCTGGAAAAATCAAACATTTTTTGGCTTCAGAAAAGAGACTGGGATCAGAGTTCAGCCGACTTGTTTCCATAAGTAAATTCTGATGATTATTGTTGTAAAGGTGCTTTTGCGTAATCAGTGCCACCTATTTTTAATCCTTCTTAATGCTTAATGTATTTTATGGAGCCCCTGAGGGGACATTGTGTAATGTTTGTTCTGGGGATTTTTCTGGAGCGCACCAGATACTATCAAGCACGCACTGGATACTATCAGAATGGAAATTGGAGACTTTAGAGAAGTATATTTTCAGCTTGGTCTTAAGCACAAAGACATGATGTTTGTTCTTGCAGTTAAGTCATGGATACATTATCACTGAAAGGCATCAGGGGCTCGTAAAAGTGAGAGTGTGCAGCGACAGAACGTTTCCTAATGTCACATTATCCCAATACAGAGCCCATATGTGAGCCTATACATGACAAATGCTGCACAGACATACGTGAGAATATCAAGTGGTGCACATGAAATAGTTTCTGATGTGCACGTGCAGGTGTCAAGCACGCACGTGACAGTATCTGGTGCTCACTTGAAAGTATCTGGAGTGCACCAGAAAAATCCCCAGAAAAAAAAAATGACACAATACAGGCAGTCCCCAGGTTATGTACGAGATAAGGACTGTAGGTTTGTACTTAAGTTGGAACAGGTCCATTATTTTAATAAATGCTGTTGTTGACCGACTGTAACCAAATGCTCTGCCAATGAATGATGGAGTGTCACCTCTCTCTGACCTTTTTATTATTTCTACTTTATTTTCAATGGTGATGGTTTTTCTCTTCTTTACTGTATCACCAGCACTTGCATCAGATTTGCGATTCAGAGACATTCTTGAAGGGTGAAGGCAAAAGGTTAAGATGAGCTCTTCTGCACAGCACTGTCCACACTATCACAGCAGGAAGGCACCCGTCATCAACACGTCTGATGTACTGACGAGAGACAACTTCCTGCTATGTGCGTAACAATACAAACAGGCTTGCTATTAAGAATGAATGGGGGTGGCAAGGGGCAGTTCATCACCAGTCCACCTCACAGTCACCTCCACTACAGTATGCTGCCTGCACCGTCCGCCCACCGAGAACGAACACGGTGCAGCCAAAGGCGTGTAGTGAATCACCCACCACCACCCCCATTCAACAGGCAGCCACCCGAGGCACACTACAATGCTACCCGCCGCTGCCACCCCGTTCACCCTCAATGGCCTCCGTTCAGCCACAACCGGGTCACCGCTTGCAGCATCACCAGCCGCCCACCGAAAATGAACGGGGCAGCCGCGTGTGGTGGGTGGGCAGTGAAACGCCCCCCTCCGCTCCATCCAGCCTGCATCCAGTCAGGAGCAGTAGCTGTGGCAGTGTGGTTGGCAAGCAGCAAACCACCCCATCAAGTCTCCATCCTGCACACAAGCGATAGCTGTGGCCCTGGTGACTATGGAGTACGAGTCACCGCTTGCCGCCGGGAGCCGCCTGAGGGACACTACACTGCACCAGCAGCGGAATCGCCCCCCCCTGCAGCCTCCATTCAGCCACCACATGCAGCATCCCCAGGCCGAAGATGATGGAGCGGCAGTTACTGAGGCGCATGATTTGCAGCTGCGGCCCTGTTCATAAGTCGTAGGTCGGATGTCCGTAACTTGGGGACTACCTGTATCACCTCACGGGCTCCGTAGTATTTTGCCCTTTTAAGTTTTATTTTTCATGTTTACTATGTGGTGTTTTACAGCATTTATTTTAGTTAATATCTTCAATAGTGTACAGTCAGAGGGCTAAACGTAAAATAAATATTTCTTTATTATGAACATGCCATTCTCATCTGGACCGTGAAAAACCCCCCTACAGGTCACTTCTGTTGTATCAGTGCCCCATGATGCTTTGTGAGTTGAGTGTGACATCACAGAGCTGTAACTGCTAATGTTGGATGAGAAAGCCTGTCCGAGCACATAACGCTGATCCTAGCTGTAAGTGACATGCCGGGTCAACTTTGGGCAACAATTGCGGCCTGGAGGTCCCGTGATGAAATTCTGGGGTTCTTAGTGACTTCTTTCAGCATCTTGTACTGTGTTCTCAGGCTGAATTTGTTGAGTGTAGCCTGGCCTGGACAAGTTGGCAGTTGTTTGAAATCTTGTCAATGACCTGCCAGACGGTGGAATGGTTGAACTTCAATTATTTGGAGATCTTTTTAAATCCTCACCCCCCCCAGACTCATAAGCCTCTAGAACCTTCTTTCTGAAGGCCTCAGGGAGCTCTTTTGACCACAGCAGGGTGATAAGACTCACTTCAAACCACACTAAAATCTGAGGTTTCAATAAGGCAGCATCAGACAAGATCTTCTTCAATGGTGGGCTAATTATTTGCACCCAATTCTAATTTGAATTATTCGAGTGAGAAATTGAACGGTGCACTTACTTTTTTCAGACACAGAATGTGCATTTATGTTTATTTAAATTACATATTGGAATATAAAATGTTAATGTGGCCTGATGTTTGGTTTATTATATCACCGTTATCTAGATTATGTTCATACGTTATAAAAGAAAAAAAATCTCATGGGGTGTGCTTATTTTTATATATATATTCAGTCATGTCAGTAAGAGACATATATATGGCAAGATGGCATGTACCGTTCCAAATTAACAGTCAACAGTTCGGTTAGGGCAGTGTTTCTTCAACTATAATTTGCAACTTATTTTCATTTACGTAATGTTCGAACTTGGGTCGCATGGAGTCGTGAGTAACAGTAACACTGGACAGACAAGGGTCACAAGAAGCCTTGTAATGGGTGGCTGTGGGGAAAGGGAAACTGCCAGGGGATGAGCACTGCTGGTGATTCTTGAAGGGGGTAAAGGTACGACGATTGGCTGTGATTCTTAAAGGGGGAACCGGGATGACAACTGGTACCAAATGTACCCGGGGGACTCCACCTCCAAGCTACAATGATCGCTGGCGTTTGTCAAAGGGGGAACCAGGACAACGATTGATGGCAATTCTCCAAAGGGGACCCCACCCCCCGAGAGTGGGAACCGGAATGACAGTCGGTGGTGATTCCCCAAGGTTAACCCGGACAGTGATTGGTGGCGATACTCGGAGGGGAAACAGGATGACAATTGGCAGTGATTCTTCATGGGGGAATGGGGATAATGATTGCTGGCGATTCTACAAAGGGGATGGATCCCCCGGGATGATGCTCCGTGGCGATTGTGGGTCATGAGAAAAACAAAGTTTAAGAACCGCTAGTTTAGGGTAGTGCAGCAATTCTTTTGATGTTTTGAAATTATTGGAACATTCTTTATAAAGTGAGTGATATTTTATCATTTTTACAGTTATAATGGAATTTGCATGTCATACTTACCAACTTACTGTATAAGTATAAAAGGGGTGTAGAGTATTTTTTCAAATTTTAAAGTACACACCATGACATCAGATGCTGGTATACAGAAATAAAAACAGTGCTTTTCATTGCCAGATGGTCATTTTTTCCCTTTTTGTGGTGAAATTAGAATTCACTTAAGAATCGTGTGTCACTTTTTGTGGTTTCCTGGCCTTTGAATTGCAGAATTGTTTAAATGCAGGTTAACTCATCAGGCCCATGTGTGGTGAATTAAGAAAATACTTTCTAGGTCAGCAAGCTGCCCCAGGGTCGAAGGGAATGGCATCATGAGAATATACCATTACTCCTCTTCTGTTTTGGGAACTCACACACAAAATAGATGGTAAGATCACATTCCACATCATTCCAGCCTCCGGTGTTGACCATCTCCACACAGTGCTCCTTGTCAAAGGCATTGTTTGGCTCTCCTGGCCTCCATTTGCTGTAGCCCTGTAGCGGGGTTTTGTCTGTGTATACAAACTGGCCTTCGTTTTCTGTGTCATGAAGCCCAATGAAAGCACGGGAGAGTCCAGCCTGAGTGAGGTACTCTGCAATCAGTGCATTTGTTCCTTCATTTTTTGGCATGGCGAGAGTTCCTCCTCGGATTCTGCAGTGTGTTAGAGCTTCCGAATAAGTCTTCCCTTCTTTGATAATCAGAAAGTACTTGTCTTCTGTCTCCTTGATCCCTGAAATAACTGCAGTGAATTAAAAAAAAAAAAAAATTTGAAGTCATTATTTGTGACATGTATATGTATATGTTAGGGGACACATGAAGGGCCCTAGTGACTATAATTCTACCACCACTCCAGGGGTTGGCGCTGTGTCCTAATGGCTTTTCTCTTCCTCCCTCTGCAGACTGGATGACTGATGCCTATAACACCACTGCTCCCTTCTCTCAACACTGTCCCTTGGAGTCCATGGCCCTGCCCCATGAGCACCACCTGCTCACTCCACCTTTCAACTACCTAGCAGCACTGGCCCAGCCATGATCCTTTCTCATATGTCCTTTCCTTTTAACCTCCTTTTGTTTTGTGCTTGATCTTTCTCAATATTTCTCTGCTACTCTTTTATAGTCCTAAGGATGTGGCCTACTCATTATAATCCGTGGAGTTGCAATGTGGAACTGCTGACCTCGTTGCAGAAGCAGCTCACCTCCACACCGGACACCCCGCGGTCGCACCGACAGAACCAGAGACACACTCTTTAATTTTATTTTAAACACATACACTGCCACGGACCCCTTACATGCTTCATCACAGTTACCCACCTTATCCTGGTTTTGTGTGTGCATGTGACCGGGATTCTTACCCATCTAACACACATAAATTCCCCTTTCATTCAGTGAAGTTTGTAAATTCTTGTTAATAATAACCAATTACTGTACATTTATTTAGAACTTTTCTCACTATTCAATGTGCCACTTCAATGACCACCAATGTGGATGATGTGATAGCAGTCATTTTGCAAAAGTACCCTTGCCACTGTGACCAGTTGGTGGTGCTGCAGGCTCCCAAACCTTAGACACCACCACACAGACACAAGTCCCGAGTTCAAATAAATGATTCATTAGCAAATAAATCCTTCACAATAGGTTTCCAAAATGCACAGTACCTCTTCTTTCTTTCCTTCCTCTCCTCCACAAGTCTTGGCAAGCTTTGTCTTTCTTCCTCCTGACTCCGTCTCACCCGGATGTGGCAGGGCGGTTCTTTTTATCTTGGACCTGGGAGTACTCCGGTGCCAGGGCATAGAATGATGGAAGTACTTCTTGGGCAATCGGACATCCCAGAGAATTGGGATCATATGTACCTGCAGCAGCCTCTGATGGCACACACAGGGCATGACAAGGCTGTTCTATCGGACTCCAACTCCCAAGTGTGCATTGGAGATGTCCGTACGGGGATGCTGGCAACTATCATATCGAGGGTGTCTGTAGCCATGCCAGGTTGTCTCACCCTGTCCTTCCATCCTACTGACCTCCCGGCTGGGTAAAGGGTCAGAACCTATTTTAGCCGGGATGTCCACACATGCGTGGTGTCCATCACACTACACATTAGCTACTAGGTGGTAAAGGGGTGAGGGAGATAGTTAGACAATAAGGGGCAGGAGATGATTAGGGAGCCAAAATAACCAATTAAGTCAGGGCAGTACACCCTACTCTTCAGAAAAGATGTCCAGGGATCTTTAATGACCAGAGAGGGCAAGGACTTTAGACCTCAGAACCCACGTCTCATCTGAATAGACGGTGCCATATTTACAACCCAGGTTCCTCATCATCGCACTGGGGTATTCGGGTCCCCACACAAACCACAGGGTAAGCACCCCCTGCTGGCCTCACGAACACATCTTCCAGCAGAAATCCAAGCTTTTCCCAGGTGGTCTCCCATCCAAGTCCTGGCTGGGTCTGAAAATGCTCAGATTCAGGAGGATGACCTGCTCTCAAGTGCAAGTGGGATGGCTGCTGAAAGCTAGGAGTGGATAAATTGGGTGGTCATCCTCTTTGACTAGACACATTTAACCCACAGAAGTAAATCAGCCACATGCTTGTTATTTTCATTTTTCTTGTGATGCTACCTTTGAAGAAGGGTTTCTCTGAAGTGTTTCTTGAAAAATACTTGGAGATGATTATGGCTGTGGTTAACGGGTTTAGAATCCTGGAGGCATGAAGTGCTGGTGGTGCAACAGGTTTATTTATAATGAAAACAAAGAAAAAACACAACAAATAACCACCTACCACTTTTTACAAACTTGACAGAGTTCTTCAGTTTCCTCACATTAGCAACCAGATGGCCCACGACTTTGCGGTATCGTCCGCAATCACAGGTAGAGCCTGAAACATTTAGTGAAATAAGATAAATTAATATTGCATTACTTATGCATGATTAATCAGTGAGTTTACTTAAAACATAAGTCTTTTATCAAAGACAGCAGACATATTTGAATTAAGACTGATAGTGCAGTATTTAAAGTATTTTAAAATATTGTAAAAATTTTGATTTAAAACGTAGGCCTGAGGAATCTAGGGTGCATCTCCTCAAAAATGTAACTACCGTATATACTCACGTATAAGTTGGGTCTTGAAACCCAAAAAATCAGACCCCGACTTATACACCCGTTCAGAAATGCAACACTTAATTTTTTTTCTTTTTTTACATCATCTTGCCTCCTCCAATCTCGCATCAGTTTCTCAGACACGTCGAATTTTGTTGCAGCAGTGCAGTTAACAATTTCTTTCACTACTTCAATGACTTTTAATTTAAAACCAGCTTCATATTTTCTTCTGATCGAACGCTCTATTATAGATAAGGGATGCTCTTACGATAAAAAAGTGTATGAGGGTGTGAGATACAATAACACAAAATAGTGCAAACGTTGCTTCGGAATAGTTCAGTTATTACCGTGTGGTCACGTAGGCAAAATAGAGAGAGAGACAGAGAGAGAGAGGTTAGACGCACATGCCGATACAGCACATTGCTGCACCCACATAGAAAAAAAAGGCGGTGTGCTCCGTGGTTACTCTCTGAGGTGGGCATTAACATATCATAATCTCTTGGACCAACAGTGTGAGTTTTCCACATTCGACTTATATGACCGACATCATAAAATACCAGAAATTATGCTGTAAAAGCAAGTCCCGACTTATCCGCAGGAGAACTTATTTGCGAGTATATAAGGTATGTGTCACATCTGTACGAACCCTATGCAGACTCCTATGACTTTGATTGGCCAATCTGGTAATTACACATTTCGATTCATCTTTCAGTATAGAAGTCAATAAATATATCAAAAAGTGGAAAAATGTGGAGGGTGAAATACATTCACCTACACAACAGGAATGTGTAGCAAGAGGAGCAGTGATCTTGGAGTACTGCATTTCAATGGATCATTCACTTTTCTTGTGTGCTACAAACACCGCCAACTAGTGTTCAGACATGACTCTGCTGCACAGCGTGACACGGAAGTATAAACTGTTTTTGAAGCTATGGCGCAGACTTGACGCAACAGGTTAAGAAGTCGAGTGAAAGAAAGTTAATTTTCTCCAAACTGGGCATTCAAAACCCTTTTGCTAAAGTCCTTTTCCTGATGTTTTCCAGTGGGATTTTGGTGTCTTTGATGACATTTTTTCAACTACTATTTTTGTCTCAGGTCTTTCTTGGTGACTGCGTCTTTGACCTTCCAGTTTTGACCTTACCTGTCCCACGTCTGTCTTCTGGTACTCACAAAAAAACCAACTGTCAGTTCACTGACATAGCAGTAAGTAGAATATTGCTGTGATTGGAGGGTCGGTCGTGTGTGATTGTGATGACATTGACATGGCTGTTGACTTCCTCGTTATCCAAGAAAGTAAAGATTTTTGTGTGACTTTGAATATTGAATCTCAAGTTTAAGAACTTAATTTTGGATTCGGTAATAGATCATTTTGACCTCTCATTTACAAACTTTCTCATTAATTTACTATCTTCTTTCAGAGACAGCACACATACACGACATGAGGACATGAGGTTAGGAGCACGCACTGATACAGCGCATTGCCGCACCCACCACAAACCAACTCAGGATCCAGATTAAGACCCGAGTGCAGCCATGCAATGGGTGATACCTCAGCACCACACTAGTTCAGATGGAGTGGAACAGTGTGAGGTTTTTTATGGTGGCTAGAGTGCCAATTCTGCCACCAACCCCCAAGTTTTTCCCTGCAGGTTGGAGGGCCTACATGCAGGGATGGATACAGATTGGGCATCATACCCAAAACGGAGCAATTTCAGGTTTAGGGTCTTGCTCAAGGGCATACCACGATAGTCAAATGATAATATTAATGGACAGACATTGTTAAGTTCCATTTCTGTTGTTTATCTTGCAGTACTGTGTGTTTAATCCAATCTGTATCTTTATGTGTATGCATTATATGATTAGTAATTGGTAAAGTTCTTCATTTTATTTACCTGAGAACTTGTCACAGTACTCTGAGCCTGTTCTGAGTGCAATGCTGAAACAAACTGATTTGAAATGAAATTAACTGAAACTATCAACTAGCTGGAGAAAAAGGGTAATGCCAGCCACAAAAGGATTTGCATGACAGTCCCTCAAACAAGTACATGTCTGGGCAATTTGAGGGCTTTTCATTCACTCAGACAGTTTGTTTTTGGTTTTCAAGTCAAGATGAGAAAGAGATGCAAATGTCCTACAGAAGGCACACCTGTCTGGATTGAGACACTTTTCAGTCCAGTCAGGGGGAGTCATAGTGGGATTGTAATGGGTTCCTGCTCATTTGTGGTTGGTTGGATGGATGGATGGATGGATGGATAGGATAGAAAAGGTGCTATATAAAATAAGTAGATAGCTTTAAGGTGCTGTATAAAAGAAATTACAGATGCTATATTTAAAAACAGATAGCAAAGGTGCTATAAAACAGATAGATAGTGTCATGGACCCCCAGCATGTGCTGGCATCTTGGCTGGTATTGATCAAAGTCCCTCACCTGGCTGGAAGGCCAGTATAACAGAAGGGGAGACCAGTCATATAGACTATTTGCTCCACATACATAACAGATGGCAGTCTCTCTGGTCTACAGAGCTGCGTAGGGCAGGCTGGCAATTGCAGTCTAGTTAGACAGCCTTGTTGGCATCCATGGGTGCCGCCAGGGGAAGCTGCAGGGGCAGACCACCTCGATTTTAAGGAACTTTTTCTGACCTGGAAGTGCTTCCAACATGCAGTGTTGTAACACCAGAAGTACTCAGGGGTCTGGCATAAAAGGGCCCTGACGCCTCAACCTTAGGGTGTCAGAGTTGGGTGGCAGAGGACAAAACTCACCTGGCGGAATGGAAAGAGAGGAAAGAGAGAGAAGGAAGAAGAATACTGTATGTAATTTTGCTTGTGCAACCTTCAGGAGAAGCCTGTGAGAGGTACTTGTAAATAATATAATCTTTATTTGAATGCAAGACTTGTGTTGGTGTGTTTGGGGGCTCAGTGCCCTCCCGTACAGGTCACAATAGATACCTACAGTACATATAACCTTAACACACATCAGAATAACTAAAAAGAAAGATATTTGAACTCACTTGTTTATGAGGAAGTAAAGTGAATTTGCAAAGGAATCATTTAGTTGTGTTTACATTGTGTGGGATGGATCACTAGGTAGAAAAATACGATGTGGACAAAATATGGGAAAGATGGGAGAAGCACTGGAATGCAGACTGTATCAGCAGACATTTATTTTCTTTATCTCAGTAAGTTGTACAGTGTGTGCCATGATCTGGAGTTAATTTTGAATTTTGTTTTAGTTTGTCCTTGGCCTGTAAATATGAGAGGTGTTCAATAATTTATCTACCTTAGTAGGAAAGAGTTTTCAACAAATGTTTTATTTTTCAATCTAGTCCCTTGATAGCTCCATACACTTCATCCATTTTTCCTGCACTGAGTTTAACCCCTTTGAAATAAAATCATCTGTTTGACTTTCAACCTGGGATATCACAGATGCCTTGATGTCTTCATCACTTGAAAACTCTGCTGTTCACGGAGAGATTTCTTCAAAACTCGCAACAGGAAATAATCTGAGGGAGAGCCAGGTCAGCACTGTTGGGCGGATGGTTCAGCTGCTGGAACCCACATTCTTGGATGGCAGCCTGTGATGGACGTGACATTTGAACTGGGGGGCGCATTATCGTGAAGAAGCTCACTTGATGCACATGAGGACTCTCCTGATCTCCTGTCTCTTGGAATGTTAGACTCGCACTGAGCCACAACTATGCAGGAATGACCTTGAGGCCGGTCACAACATCCTCAGACTTGTTTCTTCATGCCTGCTACTTTCTTTCATACTCAAGTAGATAAATTATTGAACACCTCTCATATAACTGAAGCTTCATTTTGGGTGTTTTAGTGGTCACATTGATTTTTTGAATCACGTATTTTTGTTTAAATACTAAATAACCTTCTCCAGTGGTGCCATACTGTTTTCATTGCAAGCAGGCCTGTAGTTGCTGGACGACATCTCTCAGAAGTGACAATTAAAAAGGCAACAGACTCTCTGGTTTTGAATTCTTTTCTGCCCCTCAGCTATTATTGGCTTCGTCCAATGCACTAATAATAAACATTAGTTGAGCTAATCTAAATTAATCTATTGTCGAACACATGTACTTTGGGGCTCATTGAATGGTAATATTACTCCAGGTTGAGGGTTTGCACTGTTGTCTAATGCTTATCCTCCCCTCTTTTTCGGCAGATCTGATGACCAGCAACAGAACAACTGATGGCACATCCAGGTGCCAATTCCCTGCTTTGGCCTCCTCTTAAGGGGTTCCACTGCCATCTTGCGACAGTCTACACTGAGACTCTCGTCTGGAAAGACATATCTGACACATTAACACATTTTTGTTATTTTTCAACCAAATGTACGGGGTTCATCCCACGGTGCCATGCCCCAACCCTTTGTCTTTATTTCTTATACTCTGTCACACCATATTCTTGCAAGTTTCCTCCAGGGACTTTGGTTTCCTTTGAAGGTCCAATGACAAACTAGTAAGTTTCTTGGGTACGTTAAAGTGGCTGTGGGTTTGAGGATGAGTGCGTTCAGCACTGAACTGGTGACCTCTTTTTTCAGATGTCAGAATAGACTCTGGCTCCTTGTGACCCCATAATTGGGAAAAGAGGAATTTAAATAATAATGGTTGAATGTTCTTGTATTTTCTACCTTAATTTACTGTACATAAACCCAAGGTGTATTTTAATTTACAGCAAAAAGCTTGTTGCATACCTGGTTTTCCTTTTACTCCAGCATGTCCAGGACGTCCACTGAAACCTTTATCACCTAAGATGAGGGAAAACGAAGGAGACTTTCAGGGTAAGAATTATTGTTTCTTCAGACATATTAATCATATAGAAAGGCAGGGGAAAAATACTAAAATCAAACTCAAAGCAAGTGTCTTAAGGGGAAGTCATGTTGTATGAAATGCTGTCGTACGTAGCATCTTCAGAAAGTCTTCAGACTTCCTTTACTTTTTTCACATTTTGTTCTGTTACAGCCTTGTGCTAAAACCATTTCAATTCATTTTTCCCTCATCATGCAACACTCAATACCCCAAAATGACTTTATTATTTTAGAAATGGTTGCAAATTATTCAAAATAAAAAAAAAAAAACGGCGTATCCCAATGACGCAAGTATTTAGATCCTTTGCTTTGACTCCGGTGCATCCCATTCTATTGATCATCGTTGAGATGTTTGGAGTCCTGTGGTCAACTCGGCGGAGTGGTGGCTCTGAGGCTAGGGATCTGCACTGGCAATCGTTTGGCTACCGGTTCGAATCGCAAATGCCAAAAAGGGACTCTGCTCTGTTGGGCCCTTGAGCAAGGCCCCTTACCCACAAGTGCTTTATAAATGCAAAGAATCATTAACTCACTTGACTGAGCTGATTAAGAAAGCCACACACCTGTCTATAGAAAGTCCCACAAGTGAGCAAAAACCAATCCATGAGGTCAAAGGAATTGCCTGAAGGGACTGTGTCAAGGCTCAGATCTGGGGAAGGATGTAGTACTCAAAGTTCCCAAGAGCACAGTGGCCTCAATAATTCTTAAATTGAAGAGGTTTGGAACAACCACTGCTTTTCACAGATCTGGCCATTCGGTTAAACTGAACAATCAGGGGAGAAGGGCCTTGGAAAGTGAGGTGACAAAGAACCCAATGGTCACTCTGGCTGAGCTCCAGAGAGCAAGAATGGAGATGGAAGAAACTTCCACAGTAAAACTCCACTTATCTAGGCTTTATGGCAGACAGGCCAGACGACACACGAAAGCTCAAGCTGTGGGGTTGTTTTTCAGCATCCGGGATCTAGGTGTCTAGTCAGGGCTGAAAGGAAACCCAAGCAGAGTACAAAGTACAGAGATATCCTTAATGAAAACCTGCTCTAGAACTCACTGGACCTTAGACTGGGCTGAAGGTTCAACTTCTAACAGGACAAAGCAAAGGGAAAACCGCAATGGCTTAGGGACAACTCTGGGAATGTCCTTGTGCTCAAACTTGATCCCACTCGAATGTCTCTAAAGAGATCTGACAAAGCTGCAGAGAACAGCAGAAGATTCCCAAATCCAGGTATCTATCTATCTATCTATTGAATGTAGCCAACAGGGGGTGCTCCAGCTCCCAAAACACCTGACACAAGTGTAAAAGCACAAAGAGAGGTTTATTCGTGGGAAAATCTTCCAAATAAGTGTTTCCCATAGCAACAAACACAATACAGCTAGCAATTTGCAAGTACATTGTCTTCTCTCTGTCTCTTGGTCACTGCCTCCCTACTCCTCCACGCAAGCTTGACTTCTGACTCTCACAACAGTAGCTGGTGGCTCCTTTTATGTCACCCCCAGAAGCATTTCCGATGTTCAAAAGCTGTAATTCAGAAGCACTTCCTGGTGAGGTGAGGGCCTGCTAAATTAGGGCTCCCCAGGTCCTGCAGCATCCTCTAGTGGCACCCATGGAACCCAACAGGGCTGAGACCACAAACTCCAAGTCCCATGATGTCCTGTGGAAAACCATGGCACTGCTGCAACCCAGGGGGAGGGCTGCCACCTAGCAGTCCGGGGAGACAATGCCCCGTACATGCTATCTCTACCATGTCTTTCCACCTCAACGGCGTCCCAGATGGGTAAGAACGGCGGCCATACCTCACACTATCTATCTATCGATAGCAATGGCTCTGGCTGTACCATAACTGATTTTACAAAGCTTTTCTTTTAGAGGATGACATTTAATACTTTAACAACATACTAAAACATCATTTGTTTTTCTTTTCTATCAATGCTCATATCTACTGATAACCCTTTTAGTTGGTAACCAGTTCCATTAAGAAACCAGCCCAGAATAATTTTGTGGTTTTACACACAAGTTATCACATCTCATACGACAGACACCATAATACTCTTGGCTGGCCCGAGATCAAAGCAAACCTATCATGATTGACATGAGCTTTAAACACAAAGCAGGGTCAACAAACTCTGAAGAACCTAATAAAAGAGGAGCAGGAGTAACCGCAAATATTTCACAAAGCATCATTAACCAGAATTCTAAGTTAGTCCAAGTACATGGAAAGCTCAGAATAACGGAGAGAGCAGAGTTTTTTGGAATGGCAATTGTTTCTGAATAAATGAACCAAATGAGAAAATCGTAAATTAAACTCAGATATTGTTTGGCAGTTTTGGTGAAGGTGGCCTTATTGAATGGATGTTGTAATTACCTGGGGGTCCAAGCAACAGAGAAATGGAACCAACCACTTTACACCAGAAGGACCGTCGACTTCTTCAGTGGCCATGCTTCCAGTTATTTTACTGCTTTAGTTTTGGTTTACTGAGAACTTACCAGCTGTTTCACTGCCAAAAAAGCTTTTTATTTATCTTTGAACAAAGCTGTGAATCTCATTCAGTGCAATCTCCAGTAAGCACTTCAAAAAAAGCATGATGACAGAAACTTAGTTCTTACAAATTACAGGAGCTCTCATCTTACACTGTAGTACAGTATTAGAAGGGCAAGTTCAGAGAGCCCAGTATGTTAAAGAATGTGCAAACACATACTGTACTTCTGGTAATTCCAATGAAACACCAGTTTGCAGAGAACTCTTTCCTGAATAACTTATCTTCTTACTAATCAGTGTGGGAGGAACACAGTACTGAAAGGGAGAAAGTAAACATGGAGAGAAGCACAGAAAGTCGTCACAAAGTGGCACTGTCCAACGACAATGGCAGAATTAGTAAAAATTACCAGAATCTTCCGGATTGAACTTCAAATACTAGGTGGAAAAAGGAGTAGAAGATGCCGGGAAGAGTGATATCACAAAAAATATTCTTATTACTGTAATCTTTTTTCAGACTTTTTTTTGTAAATCTGACGAAGACGAAAATATCTAATCACACAAGTATGAAATGTTATTCTTTTCTCTTAGGAGACTTCATTCCTTTATTGTTGTAATAAGAGGTCCACGGTGCAGTGCAGGTTTTAAATAAATAATCGTATCCTGAGAGTGTGCAGGCTCAAAACAGGTGCAGGTGTCCCCATGATGGTGCCACTCTGTGGTTGATTGTGCTGCTTGGCTGAGCGTGCACTCATGTGCAAATGTCAGGAGCCTCATTCACACCTCAGAGTGGGCAAAGGGTCACTTCTACACCCAATCAGGCCGTATAGAAGAGCCTGCATGGCAGAAAGAAAGAAAGAAAGAAAGAAAGAAAGAAAGAAAGAAAGAAAGAAAGAAAGAAAGGATTAGGATAGCCCATGCTACAGAGGAATGGAGGCAGGTGGTCAGAAGCAAGCCTCCTATTGAACAATATTGGGGAGTAGGAGCATCCTGTTATGCAGTGTCTCACATAGATGTCAAAGGACTGGCAGTAGGATGTGTGTTTTGTGGCTCAGTGCAGTGCCCTAGAGATACTGAAGGACCAGCAATGGTGTTTAAGGTTGAATGCACTGGGGAACATTGGGGTTTATGTAGTGTACACGGGGAAAGCATATAAACACTCTACCGGCAGCCATTGGACTGAATCTGTGAGGCCGCAGTACTAATCTTGGTGGTGGCACATGGCATTATGGGGTTTGGTGAAGGTTATGTGAGGATTATACTTTTTTTTATTTTTCAAGTGCATTCAACACCTTCCAACACTCCATTCTTAAAGATAAACTGGAAAGGATGGGATTTATAACTAACTGACTGGACAACTGCAGTTCCTCAAACTGGGGAACTGTGTCTCTGGGACAGTAGTGAGAAACATTGGGGCACCAGAAGGGACTGTTCTGGTGCCATTCCTGCTCTCATTATAAACAGAAGACTTTAAATGTAAGTCAGACTTTTGCCACATTTGGATGAATTCTGATGAAACTCCACTCATCTGGGCTTTACGGCAGACTGGCCAGACTACACATGAAAGCTTAAGATGTGGGGTTGAACACTCTGGACTTCAGAATGGGCTTAAGGTTCAATTTCCAACAGGACAAAGCAAAGTGAACATCGGAATGTCTTAAGGACAACTCTGGGAATGTGCTTGAGCTCCGACATGAACCCAATTGAATTTCATTAGAGAGATCTGACAATGCCTGCAGAGAAGAATGGCAGAAAATTCCCAAATCTTGGTATCTATCTATCTAATCCTACCAACTACGCTATCGATCCATCTATGTAGTAAAAAAGACCTCCTGTAAACTCTGTCATGTGAGTATAATAAAAAAAGTATGGTGTTGATGTTTACAAGTTATCTTCATTTTACTGCTGATGTGTTACCCCTCTTTTAGATCCAAACCAGAAGCAAAGGGGAGTTGAGGACACGCATTTAGTCATCGTTAACCACGTCCTTGAGTGTCTGCAGCCCCGCGCTTAATGCACACCCGAGATTTTGTTTATTGATTTTACCAGCACAGTAAGCCACATCTGCTGTGTCGTAAACCTGATGGAACTTGGCGGTAATTCAAAATCATGCTGGGTGGTTATTCACATTTATTACGTATCATGCAAGACTTCACAGCACTCCTTTATTGTTTAAAAATGACTAACTCAGGAGTTACCCCGAGGCTGTATTACGTTTCTGATATTCTACGGTTTCACAAAAAAGCCGATCTACACCTTTGGCTCACACCTTTAAAAATATCTTACACTGTGACAAAACAACATGATGGCTTAATCTGATGCTTCAAGGTCTGACAGTAGCCAAGACATTTTTTGAATGCTCATCTGGTCATGAAAGATGTGAAGAGAATCAAATACAGTGCCCTCCATAATGTTTGAGACAAAGACACATTTGTTCCTTCATTTGCCCTTCTGCTCCACAGTTTAAAGTTACAAATCAAACAATTCAGACGTAATTAAAGCGCCAATTGCTGACTTTCATTTATTTGCGGTCACACCATGTAGAAACAACACCACTATGGCATTTATCAGCTACAATAAAACAATGACTGTGTCAGCCCATGGACCATCTGCCACATGCTCATGGACCACACACTCTGAGAACCAGTGCTGTAGCACATGCGTGATGTTGTTAGGTAGATTTTTAAAGCACATGTGCAAATACCACCCGTCTCAATCATGATTCTTGTTTGCTTTTCTTATGATTCTTTCGAGTTCAAACTGAATTGTCATCGCAGAATGCTATCTCTGTCACTGATGATACTCTCATTTGTCATACAAAATACTATCTTATAGAAATATCATTCTTAGTTCTAATAATTATTTGTTTTATTACTTTTTACGGCTCACTGACTGCACTGTGCATGCATCATTCACTGATTCTTTCAACTTTGAATTGTTTCATTACCTCAGAATGTGTCACACAATGCATTTGATTCTTGAACTGAATCATCACCCGAGAACGAGACACACGATTCTCGCTCATTTGATTCATGAACTGTATTATTGCCCAAGAACAAATTCATCTGATTTGCAACCTGTACCATTACCCGAAAATGAGTTACAAAATTCTTACTAATTTGATTCAGAAATGAAATCATTAATCAAGAACAAGGTGCACAATTTTCTTTTGTTTGATTCTCAATCTGTATCATTACCTCTGAAGGAGTTACAGAATTGTTATTCATTTGAATGCCGGAGAGTGAAGGGAACAGTTCTCATTAATTTGATACGTAAACTGTGCCAATACCAGAGAACAAGGTTTGCAACTTTTGTTAATTTAAATCTCCAATGGAATAATTACCTGAGAACAAGGTACGTGATTTTTCATTCATTTGGTTATTTGGAAACATTATCATTACCTATGATTCTGGTTCATTTGATTCCCAAAATTAAATCATTACTCGATAATACGGTGCACAATTTTCATTCATTTGATTCTCTAACTGAATCATTACCTGAGAATAAAATGAATGATTCTTATTCATTTTATTTATAAACTGTATTATTACCCGAGAACAAGGGGCACAATTCTCGTTCATTTGATTCATTAACTATAGCATTACCCCCGAAGGAGTCACACAATTTTCATTCATTGGATTCTCTAACTGAATCATTATCTAAGAATGAAGGGAATGATTCTCATTTATTTGATTTGTGAACTATATCATTACCCAAGAAGAAGGTGCACAATTTTCGTTCATTTGACTCACAAACAAAATCATTACCTGAGAACAAGGTGCATGATTATCATTCAATTGATTTGCAAACTGTATCATTATAATTCTTAAGGTTTGAGATTTTCAAACAGAACAAAGTGATACAAAATGAATTATCAGTATATTTAAGATGTAATTTAGTATATATAATAACATACAAATTATTTATTATACATTTTGTAATTTATTCAAAGGTGACCAAACTATCCAATCCTGAAAGTTTTTTTTTTTCAGTGCCACCAGTCCTGGATCCTATTGATGAATCAAACACGTTACATGAATCAAATGAATTGATTCACTTAAATGGGTAGTTTGAAAGAATCACAGCAGTAAAGTGAATTGAAATATCCATCACGGCCATGATGCTATGAAGATGGTGATCCACCTGTTAGCAGAGGATGCCTCTCCTTGTTATTGATGCAGTGAACAAACTGCGGGCACTGTAATGTTGGGACTAAGGAATTGGATTTGAGGCCCCAAAGCTGTCCATTCAGCTTTCTCTGCAACTCTCTTTGTGACCCCGAGTAAATCACTAAACCTTCCTGAGTTCTGTGGACAGCTGTAAAGTGCCATGATCTTGTTGACTATGTGAATACATCAGCCCAATGTAATGTACAGGTATTAGAAACTTCAGGCCTCAACAGCATGCATTGTCCCTCAAAGGAACCTAAAGAATTGCGCTACTCCTCAGACAATACAGGCACCTGGGAGGACAGGCTGGGAGCGGGGACAACTCAATCTATGACGTCATGCAACCTAAATCATCCCGCTGTTACCTAATCCTGCACAACATTCTCCAAGTGCTGTGGAGCCTTAAGTTTCTTTTCTGTCTCTGGTGCATCTTTAGGATTGCGAGCGCCAAGATTATCATTATAATTGACAAAGCTGGAGATCGTATTTCCATAACACTTTTGGCGGCTCAACAAAATATCTACATGTGACAAGAAACTGTTATGGAGTATCACTTTGTAAAATTTGTTTTCTTGTTCCTCATGGGGTTTATGTTAATTTTGGAATTATATTTTCTTAACTGTGTTTCTCTCTGGGGTTGGGTTTTGTAATTTGTACTTGGCTATTGTGGAAAAGTTTATTATTGTTATAGCTTTAATTTGTTGCATTGTAATTTTGTGTTTCTGTTGCTGAAGACACTCCCAGTTGCAGGTATGGCATGACAGTTGACATCTTTAGTGTGTCACCATAAATACCAGGTAGACGTAGTTCTCAGCATCCATAATTCGATTAAATTCTTTAAAAAACACACTAAACCTTTGCTTTGTTTCTCGTTTTTCTGGTATTCTGAATCTTTGATGCCGTTTTTTTTTTTGCATATAAGTTTGTTTCGCATGTTGACTAACGTCGTTCAGCTGTTTTCATGTTCCTAGTTATTATCCTCCTCCTGTCCTCAACTTTGATTCATTTCCCAGTCCTGTTGCTGTGTCTGTTTTCTCACTGTCCGACTCAATGCAGTACAGAAATGAGTCTGGTGATTTGATTCAAGCACTAAATGACAGACAAACGCACGTAAAATTAAAGCATGTCAGGTTTTTCCGACAGGAAATAAATGCCTTTTGTCTCGTGTCAGTGGAGCAAATTTCACTGGAAGGGAAACGTAATTTGTTTTGCAAACTTACTTGGAAAGCAAAATGCTGACTTCCACTGTAAATTCCATGTTTGGAAATCATTTCATTCTTCACTACCTGGGAGCATCAGGGGAAAGGCAAGAATCATATATGTGTGGTGCAAAATCCATCTCTGGTGCCACTCACACCAACATGTGGGCACCCATTAACGTGACACGCGAATCTTTGAAGATGTGGGAGGAAAACCAGAGAGCTCAGCGGAAACTCAACATTGAGACAAAGAAAACAACAACAAAGTCCAAGGCGGAACAACAACTTCTGCACCACCATGCCACTTCCTTCAGGGCAGTGATGTCATACAGTTAAGTAGCTTTTAAAGCATTCGTCAAAATATGTTTATTTTATAAGCGCAAAAATAGCTATTCATAAAGGGAGCATTCAGTGCAGTCTTCAGTAATGGAGCTGGAACCAAACTTCACTTTCTCTCCTTAATACTTTTAATACAACTGATATAAAGGAAACCTTTTAAAAAATGAGCCACACAAAGACACAGCTCGTCCAAAGATTGTATTAAGTGTTTGTAAACATTCAAGTCAAACTATCTGAGAACATTAAAATTCATCTTACCTGTTTCTCCAGGTGGGCCGGTCTTTCCCATTATTCCAATATCTCCATCACTGCCAGGTTTTCCAGGTGGTCCTTCAGGAAAAAATAAAAACTTTATTTTGTTAATATTCATCCATCCCTCTACAGAACATATTTAACCCATTTTTAGTTGGAACACATCTTTGCAATATCGGTCACAATTTCCAGACCATTTTCCTGTTCAGGATGCCCATCCATCCCGTGTGGCACTTACATCTGTTATTGCAGCAAAAGGATTTCGACAAAGTATGAATGTGCAGACGGTGAGTAGTTATGCATACACTATCTTTGGAGTTTTTCTTCTTTAGGTAACTATACACAGAAGACAGTTTATTTGGATTTTGGAAATGTATTGTTATAGCATAAGAGTTCACGTTCAGAATACTGAATGCATATACAGTATATGGGGACAAATCTTTTGTCATGCATAAAATGAGGATGAATTTTAAGGGGATTGAATACTTTTGCACGCCACTGTATTTATCCATCCATCTCCTAAGCCTGTTTAATTCTGAGTAGGGTTGTGGGAAGGTGGAGCGTAACTCTGCAAGCACAAGGGAAAGGCAGGAATAAATTCTGTACAGGGCACAAGTCCATCGCAAGGCATTATATTATATTATTCATCCATCTCTCCATTTTCCAAGCCTAATGATCCGGAGCAGAGCTGTGGGGGAGTTGGAGCAGCCTAACTCAGCAAGCATCAGGTGAAAGGCAGCAACAACACTTGAAAAAGGCACCAAGTCCATCACAGAGTTATATCACATCATACCATACCATCCTCTAAGCCCACTTAATTCTGAGCAGGGTCCCGGGGGGCTAGAGCCTATTCCACTAGGGCACAAGGCAGGAACAACCCCTGGACAGGGCACCAGTCTAATACAAGGCCCTTTATCATATTACCTCTCTATTATATTAAAAAGGTTTGTTGTCATGTCCGAGTTATTCAGCCTTGACTACTCCCCTCCACACCAATCGCCCAGTCATTACTCCTACTGCACACATCCTCTCTCCGTACCATCCTGTGACACACTCAGTGCTAACTCACTCTTCAAAGCAGTCGGTTATAATGGCAAGGAGAAAAGCAAATTATCTATTTGAGAATGTCGAATTTTAGATCACGATAGAAAAACAGCAGCAAGAGCTAATAATGATTGCCAAAAAAAAAAGAAAATGAATAAAAAGGAGCTACACATAATAAAAATCAAGTACAAAGAGAATCATCCAATAAATGAAAAAGAGACAAATATCCCGAATAATATACAAATAGAAATGCAAAAAGACGTTTATAAAATCTAAATTCAAGTTTACTTTTTAAAATTCACAGGTGTAGTGAAAAACTCCAATAACTTAGAAATTTTCCATCTATAATAACTAAGCACCAAACCAGATTCCTCCTGCACCCCGCATACTCTTCTATATACCATCTCTCTAAATACAGACGCTTTCTCTAATGGAGGGGCACCCCAACGTCCATTGAATGGCTCAGCTGCGAGATAGCGGGCATCTGGCACCCACCCCCTGGGGTTGCTGAGCCCCCTAGTATTATAATAACAGATTTATCTGGCCTAGCCTTGGTGAGAAAGTGGAAAATTGCCCTTAAACTTGTTGTATTCAATGCACACCTTCTGTCGGTACTGGAAAGTGTCCTTCTATAGAATATGCTTGTTTTTTCCCCCTTCTGGTTCAAAGGACCCCAAATTGCAGTTAATAAGTCCAGGGATGATATAACTGAGCTGAGATGGACTGAGGTCATGACAAAATGGGGAGGGAGAGGCTTGACTGTAAGAAAGGTGAAATGTAATGAGTGGAAATGAAACCTTGAATGGCACACATGCAAACCAGCACATGATGATCTCAGTCTGCCTGGTGCTTCTTTTTTGTTGATACGCACCACTGTCATATTTCTATCTATCCTGCCCCCTATTGGGCATATGGTGGAAACCAACCCTGGATGGAGCACCAGTCCACTGCAGTTCTTCCATGCAAACCCACAGAATTATCATTGATTATTTAAAGAGTGTGTCTTTGGTATATGTGAGGAACACCATCAACCAGACGAGAAGCTAGTAACAGGGTCACTTTCCCAACTTCATATAGGATGTGCGACGTGGACGCAGGATGCTAGAGCAGGAGCGCCTTCCTTAATGATTAATAATTAGAGTATTGGTGAATTTGTGAATTTCCACTTGGGATTAATAAAGTATCTATCTATCTGGTCTGAGTGGTAAGCCTCCTTGTGAAAGATTCCTTGAATGGTACAAACAATGGACTGAAATGATTAAGTGACATAATGGAGGGATATGTTTAGACAGTTGATAAGCTTCAAAGTAAAGCACAGAACACTTGACTGCAGCCATCGAGTGAGACATCAATTGCAAAAGTCCTGCCTGTTAAATATTTGCCATTAAATCAAAAATCACACACTCACTTCCTTAGAAGTCACAGCCTGTACTCCCCGTTTAGCTTCAAAGCATGTGCGACCCGAGTGTGTCTGTGAAAAAGAAAACACATTTCCTGACTGAGTAATTTATTTATGTAGGAGTCTGCTGTGTGTTATCTTTTGCGTGGCATTCCCCTTAAAGACAACAAAGCCCAGTATGGCAGAGAAGTGAGTCAGTGATTACTTTTTGGTTTGCCAGGAACCTGAAGTTAATGCTGGATGAACCCTTACTGACCTTGGCTTTTTGGACTTAATTGCTAATTAACACGCTCTGCTAGACCCCTGTTATAAATTCCACCTTGTTTTTATGGCATATTTTAATTGGTAGAATTCATGAGGAAGCAATACTTCTAGTTGATTTATTTCCTCATAGGTGTCTGGTTTATTAGAAAAGGCAGCTTTTAAATATAGAGATATATAAACGGGGCAAAGTACATTGAGGCAGAGGACTTCAGGACTCTGTTAGAGTGACCATGGAGTCGATGGTCAACCTCCCTGAAAAGAGCTCTAATTGCCTAATCAGTTCGGCCAAGTGGCCAACTCTAGGAAGGGTCCTGGTGGTCTAAACTTCTTCCACTTCACAAGACTCAAAGCTTTATAAATGTTTTGATCTCCTTGCCACCACAGTATGATCACGGAGGACCACAAGAGACTTTTTTGGATTTCACGGTTTTCGTCCTGACATGCAGTGTGAATTGTAGACCCTCTATACCCAGGTACACGTGTGCTTTTCTAAATGATGTCCAATCAATTCAGTTTCCTACACGTGGACTCCAATCAAGTTCTGGAAACATCTCAAGAAGAATTAAAGCAAACAGGAGGCACCTGAGCACAATTTGGAGGGCCACACAGCAAAGGGTCTTAATACTTCCAGGAATGAAAGATTTCAGCTTTGGATTTTGAATAAATTTGCAAACCTTTCCATAAATACGTTTTCACACGTTAGTGAATGTCGACTGACAAATAAATGCTTGGGCTCAACAGTCGAAAGCAACAGAGAGTGTGGCAGAGAGGTGGAGAAGTGAGTGCAAGCAGGGTGGACTGGGTGGAGAAAGAGTGTCAAGAGTGATTTGTGATAGTAGAGTATCTGCAAGAGTGAAAGGGAGGGTCTCTAAAACAGTGGTGAGACCAGCTATGTTGTAAGGTTTGGAGACAGTGGCGCTGACAGAAAAGACAGGAAGCAGAGCTAGAAGCGGAGGAGCTGAAGAGGCTGTGATTTTCGCTCGGAGTAACGAGGGTAAGACAGGATTAGGAATGAGTGTATTAGAGGGACAACACAGATATGACAGTTTGGTGACCAAGTGAGAGAGGCGAGATTGAGATGGTTTGGGCACATGGAAAAGAGAGATGAGGGACTACATCGGGAAAAGAATGTTGAGGATGGAACCACCAGGCAAGAGAAAAACAGGAAGACCAAAAAGGAGATTTATGGATGTGGTGAGGGAGGACATGAAGGCAGTTGGTGTGGCAGGAAATGATGACAAAGACGGGGACAGATGGAGATGAATGATCCGCTGTGGTGACAGCTAAATGGAAGCAGCTGATAAAAGAAGAAGAATAGTGTTGATTGATGAGCAAAAAAAGCAAATTTCTCCATTTGAAGGGGTCTTAACACTTCCTGACCCCAGTGTATATCTTTAGTTCAGTATTTGAATTTGAATTCATAGAACTTGAATTGGATTCTTGTTTAGCATTGCGAGTTTGGACATTTATTCTTCATTTGACTTGTTTTTCGTCACCATACAAGGGCTTTACGAGGTGAGACACAAAAATAACCGGATTAGTACAAAATATATATTTCTTGCTGAATTACAGCATTCTAAACATCGTCGCCTTCTCTATACACCCCCCTACTGATCTCTACACCGCTCCAGACGTATCATCCATTGATTGAAACAGTGCCAGAAGTCTTCTTGCTTGCCATTTTTGTCTTCACTTCATCTATTGAAGAAAAATGTGTTCCCTTCAGGTCACTTTTGATTTTTGGGAACAAGTAAAAAATCACAGGGAGCTTAATCTGGCGAATAGGGAGAATGAGCGAGAACAGGAATGGTTTTGTTAGTCAAAAATTGCTTTACGGAATAAGCAGTACGATCATTTCAAACAATCTGATTCACCATTTTGATGTTTTCATCCATCTGAGACGAGCGTGAGCAACCTGGGCGTTAAACGTCTTCCACATGTTCTTGTCCTTCCTTGAAACGTTTGTGCCACTCAAAAATTTGTGTGCGAGACAAACTGTTATCACCGTACACTGTTTTTAGCATCTCAGAAGTTTCTGT
This sequence comes from Polypterus senegalus, assembly GCF_016835505.1. Taxonomy (NCBI): domain Eukaryota; kingdom Metazoa; phylum Chordata; class Cladistia; order Polypteriformes; family Polypteridae; genus Polypterus; species Polypterus senegalus. The sequence goes on from NC_053169.1 coordinate 2,192,780, forward strand.
GGCCATTTTGTTCAATTTGATGTTCATTCGCTATTCGATTATCGTGGCAACTTGTGTAGCAATTGTTGTGCAAATAATGACTGGGCTGTTCACAGGATATACCGAGCCGGTCGGTGGTTTGAGAGGGCGTGTAGGATGGGATACAGTTCTAGGATTCACATCTGGCCAACCTCCAGATGGTTTTCCAGGAAAGCCCCAAGCCCAGTCCGGTTATTTTTGTCTTTCACTTCGTATAGAACACCAACCAACAGCTATGAGTTGTAGCAAGGCTACATAACTTGTCAGGCGGGTTGGCCTTCTGGACTGTCCGTCACTTTATGATGTGGCTGGGAGGGTGTCTATGAATAACCCTTCAGGCACTTTTGTGGATGACCAAGTGCTGGGAGGATCCCGCCCAGTAAATATTCCAGCTGCCAGTTGCCGACGTTATGTTACTATAACAACCAAGCGGGGAAAGGATGTTTCGGCAGGAAACTTTTCTTTTTAAGGGGAATGGCGGATTGAGGAGGGGAGGAAACAAGGAAAAGGCAGAAGGCAAGGAGGCGACTATCTGCGCTTTAAGAATCGTCAGGATCAGACTTCACCCTGAGACGTCTGCTATTTGTGGGTGGCCACCCCGAAGCTGAATCAGTGTGACAATTCCCTGAGAAGAGGCCAGGGGCTGGTGTTCTCTGGGTGTTCCCGTTTGGCGAGTCAGACCCGTGATTGAGTTTCTTCGGGATAGCCAGCCAGGAAGCCATTTCGCCAGAGGACTGTTTTTGTTTTCCTCACTCCATCCTACAGTAGGAACTGTACTGCAGGTTTCTTCGCCGTGTTTATGGACTACGTGAAATCTTTCTTTTTGTTTTCTCTGAGATCAGTTTTTTTTTCTCTCTTTATGTCTGTGTCAAACCGTGGGTTAAGATTTCGCCGCTCGGGAGGGTCTGGGGAAAGGGGGTCACAAATTAGCACTCAGGCACCGGGCAAGTAAATGTATTAATTGGATTTCAATATATTTACCAGTCCCACTTCCTTCTGATATTTTGCCAGTTATTTAAGGGCATGTAAAGGGGAGAAGAGGGGCAGAGGGCCGAATACGTTAATGCTATTTTATCCTGCAAATATCCCTCTCGGGTGGTGAAGTATAGTAATCGCATTCCCATATCGGTCGATTGTTACAGAGATGTGAACCACAGGACAAAATACCAAGACCGAAATGACTGAAGTTGTTCAAGGGATGAATCCGTAATCTCGGACTCTGCATTGAATGTTATGTGGGGTTTTAAAGGTAGGCATCCATGACATGGCATATACTGGGAGGCAGAATTTACTAACTCTGTGGTAGATCCTTGCGACATACTCATAAAATGCCAAAACTACAAAATGGCATCAAGATGCACTTGAAATGAAAGGATACTGGCGGAACCAGAACTGAACAAACAACCAAATGACGCTAGGATATGTGAACCTAATTATGCTAAGCATACATACGCAAGGACAGGCAGGGGATCTTAAGTGATTAGAGCGGAGGCACAGTTCGCAGATCATGAAAGAATGTGCTACATTGGGGTCTTATCTATTTGAGGGCTGAATATTTTTTCAAAAAAAAAAAACACAGTTTCTGACAAGCAATGGTGTCACACAGAAATCAACATAAAACATCTGTTTCTGCATGCTGTGGCTGCCAGTTTGCCAAGAATGTGTGAAAGGCTTGCAGCCAGGCGGTCTTTGCGTAGCTGGGATACGTCGCAGTGCACTGCAATCTGGTTTCTACCTCTTATCATTGTTAAGTGGCAGTCCTCCCTGGCGAACACTGTCAGTACGATGATTAGCAGGGGCCCAGTCAGCTGAAGCTGGAACCTCACAATCGTTTTCAATCACTTGTATCAAAATCTGACAAGTCATAGTCCATTCAGGATAATAGGCAAACGTCCACAGAGTATTTGGCTTTATGCATCCGCTTTGATCTCTTGCCAGATGTCAGTGCCATTCTTACCGTTGATTGTGCCTTGCTACTTGGTCAAACCAATGAATCTAACTTTCCTTCTAGCAACGAGAGTCCAACTAAAACATAACGGTTGGTTTTGTCACAGTTTACAGTCAATTACTATCGACAGTCGACATCAGCCCTGAAAGAGTTAAAGAGCCTGACACATACTATTGATTCCAGTCCATACATGCTACTGGTCACAACGCTAAACGTGTGAGTGTTTCAGACTTGTCAGGATGAGTCAAACCAGAAGCCCTGTCAACACAGATATGATGACAGCTCTGTGGTGAGAACTATGCCTCCGTTCCCACCGAAGGATGGAACTGCACCGTCAAAAACCCCAAATGAAGAATTACAAGACCTCTGCACAGTTTCAATGGCTCCTCTTCGGCTGTACTTATAGGATTATACTGCAAAGTACATTAGGAATAAAAGCTGCGTGCTTTCTTTTATACTGTATTTTCCAGGGTGGATGCACTTTATGGACAAAAGGATTGGAACACAACTCTTAATTATTGAATTCAGGAGTTTCAATCAGATCTAATCAGACATGAGTGTATAAAATAAAGCACCTAGCCATACAGTCCACATTTACAAACATTTGTGAAACAAAATGGGTCGTTCTGAAGAGCCTGGTGACTTCAAGTATGGTACTGTACATTATGCCACCTTTGTGTAAGTAAGGATGGTATCTAACGTAGGGTGCTGGGGTCTCTGATAAGGTTTCATATAAATTCTGGGCATGACATTTATATTTTTTTTAGTATTAATGTTTCCTCCCACTTGACTCTGATTGAAGTTACCCTTTAAGTCTCATTCCCATCTGTAAATGAAACTTTTTACTACAAGTACTTTGAAGCTGTGATTTTTGGACTAAGCTTGTCGCTGAGCGAATGTGGCGCGTTTTTAAACATTTCTCATGGGCTGCCAACGTTGCCTTTCAAGACCACTCTTCTTGTATAGTCTTCTTGATGACAAGCTGTTAGTGTAATTCTATCTATTTATGCCAAAACTGAAAAGAAGAATGCAAATCCCACACTCAGGATCACCATTAAGCCTGTTCCAACAGCTGTGAGGATGGTGCCTTGTTAGTTTCAAATGTTTATCTAAATGGTGACAGCAAATGAATGTTTCAGACAAAACGTCAGGAAAACGTGTCTGGTTTCTAATGAGAGCAACTGTTCATTAATCTCGGACATATATGGTATGCCATTTTTAGAATTAACACATTACACCCTTTGCCTCACACTTAGAAAGTAGCGGTTGTTTGCCTGACATCCTTAGGAGATTCATGATTTGTAATGGAGTCTCTTATTGTGCAATTCCCTGGCATCTGCACACACCTGCTTTGGGATTCCCAGCCTGCGCAGAAATGGATGAACAATCTTTTAAAGAGAAAAAGCTCAACGTTCTGAAGGAGCATACATGAGGGTGGGCTCAGATTCAATAGTGACATCGGCACAGTGCAGTATGGTAGTTTTACAAACTCGACCAAGAGCCATAGTAAGGTTTGGGGCAGCCACCCGTATATTTTTTCCTGGCTGCAAAATTGAGAACCAAAACAGAACTGAAGGGATGATAGGGGAAAAGTGGTGGCTTTTAAAGGCCAATATAGGAAATGACATCTTGGGCGGAACCAGAAGGGTCTTCCTCCATAGGCTCGGGCCCGTTAATGACATCAAAGGGGCCGGACCTGGAAGGGTCTTCCTCTATAGGCTCGGACCCAGAAGTGATGTCAAAGGGGTCGGACGCAAGCTTGACGTCGTCAGGACCAGGTGGGATTTCCTGTGAACGGTCTGTAGAAAAGCGAGAAGAAGAGTCAGTGCTCTCTGCTACATCCCGGTCTGGCTTGGCATTACCCTCATTCAAGCCCTTTAGCTGCCTCCCATGCGCACGTGTGCGACAGTAGGTACATACAAACATCTAGGATTATTATGAAATAACCGGGAAATGTCCGGGTAGTAGAATGTTCTGGAGAAAGCACGAGAGTTAAAACGTCCAAATGCAGACATGTGTAGAAAACAACGAAGAACGGTCGCTCCCGCTGTGTAGCCTCAAAAAAACATACAAAAGGCCAATGTGATATGCCTTGTCCTGTTACTCGCACTTTACTTCTGAATGCACTTTAGCAAATCACTAAAAACAGAACAAAGATAACATACAGTATCATATGAAGACATTGTTTTATGAAAAATATACACGCTCAGTTTGAATTTGATGCCAGCAGCATATTTCCATAAAGTTGGGAGAGGGGAGACAAAAAAAAAATAGAAAAAAAAAATGAGGTTAATTGGCAACAAGTCAGTCACATGACTGGGTATAAAATGAGCATCCCAGAGAGGCGGAGTCTCTCAGAAGTAAAGATGGCGAGAAGTTCAGCACTCCACTTTGGTATACTGGGAATGTGGAGTCTTAGAGGGCTGACCCTGTTGGGGTCCTTGGGTGCCACCAGGGGGCGCACTATGGAAAGAGAGCCTGCAGGTGCCGTGCAGCTTCCGTATGACCCCAGAAGTGCTCCCGCAGGTTGGTTCAAGACAAAAGGTGGCATCTCACTCCCTCTCTGTCAGAGTTGGGCGACACTCGCAAAGGAGGACATGCAGGAGACGGAAGCTGTCTGATGGCTTTTTTTATACAGCGTTGGTCAGAATAAAGCCTGCTGAGGTATTGATGTTAATAAAATATAATTTCATTGATGATGGAACTGTCTGTGGTTGAGTTGCATCGGGTGCCGGGGGCTCTGAGGTGCCCTTTGTTGGTCACTTTTACATTCATGTGTGTCTGTGTAAGGTTAAAGGATTTGGCTCTGATATTCAAGACTTAAATTGCAACTCCGTTGCCGTTACCACCTAATAGCAAAACTGTCCTAATTTTCTAACCCTGATATTAAGAGCATACATTGGTCAAAGAGCAGGAGATAGTTCCATCCTTGAAGCTAATTTGTTCTGATAACAGCAGCTGTAGATTGTCCAAAATATTTCATCCAGATGACAGAGGAACCTTAGAAATCCCACAAATGAGGCAGGCTGTCAGACTTGTTACGTCAGTTAATAGCAGAGCTCTCCCAAATATTTCACAGAAGACGTTAACATAAGAATTCTAAAAATTAGAGAAAACCATCTGGTCATTCTCAAGTGTTTGTAACATCTGGCTTTTACACTTTTAATGTGCAATACCTTTGTCACGTCAATGCATGTTATAATAACGGCTCTGTGACATGAAGTATTATGCGTGCAAGTCGTCGTTTAGCTGGTTTGTCTGTACTTCCCTGCTTGATCGAGCGATTCCTCCAAAACATTATGTATGTATGGGTCAGAGGCGCTGTAAATATATGCAGGATTCCCCCATCAGGTTTACTTTTACAAATCCCAACGTTTGCATTGCAAGTTGTGTAGACACGCTTCAATCCTCATTATGTACAGTGAAAGAAGGAGTCACAACACGCGAAAAAGGTTTGGGGAAGCCACCCTTATATTGTCCCTGGCTGCAAATGGGTATTCAAATGAACGCAGCAGTGTTCACTTTGAGTTCTACGACTGAACTGATGAAGCAGTGATATGATGGTGGCTTTAAAGGCCCAAACCGGAAGTGACGTCATCTGTGGCCGGGGCTGGAAGTGGCATCTTTCGGGGCATTGGAAACAGAAGTGACATCATTCATGGCGTCAGAAAAAAAACGGACGTGGCATTGTTCCTCCTACTCGCACGTGTGTGACAGTACATTCGCAAGCTTTGCTCCTGGCCTCAGTCTTGACTGCCTCGTCTCTTCTCCTCCACATGGGCTGGACCACCTGATTATGCCCTTTCCCTAAGTCTTAGATTTTCATTACTTTCCCTTAGTTCTCTACTCGGATTCATTTTTCCCCTGTGAATGCGCGTGCTTTCCATAATGACCCACGAGAGGTGACCCGCAAGTTGGCAGCCAAATTTTCCCCATGAAGTGCTCTGCAGTTACATGGCTTTCAGAACACACCTATACCCACAAAGCCGGAGCCACTCTGTTTTTAAAACTTCACACTGCTACAGACCCCCGACACATGGAATCACAGTGTTACAAATGTTGTCAATGAATAAAATATTGTAAAGTTTGCTTGGTAAGCTGATAACTAAATCGTCCCAGGTTTCTTCTACTGGTGAGATGTCATGTTCTGGATGTTGAAGACCTTCGAAAAGAGTTGTGAGTGACCGACCCTGGCACACAAGGGCAGCAGAGTTGCCACATCTTTGTATCTGTGAGAGAAAACTAAAGTACCTGGAGAATAATCCATGCATGGGGAGAACACGCCAACTTCATGCAGGCAATGTCTGTGGATATTTGAAAATGTGGAGGCCTTATTTCTTGGGATTGTTAGAGTTGGACATGGTGGATGTTTAGACAAAGAAGGCAAGTTGCCTCGACATCATAGGATGGCACAGAGGGTGATGTGCTGTGGTATACCTCGTGTGCCCTGTAGCTCCCCCATCTCATTCGAGGAGCCAGCAGCATGTCCTTGTCTGAGGAGTAAACAGAATCCTCACTAAGAGATCCTGAGAAGTTGAAGAGTAGCGGGTGGTCTAATTGAAATGTTGATTGCTGCCTCCGAGTCATTTTAATAGCGTGGAATGGTTTGGCGACCATCTTCACATCGCGACGACGAGAGTGGAAGCAGACTGTGTTGATTTCGCCTTGTGAGGTTTATGCTAACATGGTGGTGGTGGTGCAGCGTGTACAGATACCGCTTCTTATTGCCTGGCCCTTCAAACACTTCCTGCCTGGGGTGGGTTTCATGTGGAATCTGTACTCTCTCATGTGGATTTGTTTTTCCTTGGCTTCTGGCTTTTGTTTCACACACCAGAGGCTTGCCATTGTTAAATGTGAAAGCTTAAAATGAACTCAGTGTTGAGTGAGTGAATGGCAGAGAGAATGCATGGCTGAAGGCCTGTGTTTGAGTGTGGTCCTAATGGATGAGGAGAGTTGTTATTATCCTTATGCCAATGCTGCTGAGATATGGCATCTCATCCTGTGATTTTGTCAGGAAAAAAAGGCTTAAAAAGAAATGACAAAAGGGTATCTTGTGAAAGTGAGACATGAAGATGACTGTAAGGCATGCTACCATGAAAAAGAGTAGGTCTTGTATGCAGTCACTTGTTTAAAAGCCATTGTAATGGTCATTGCCGGAAAGGTGCGATATAAATAAAATGTCACACATGTGCATTGGAGGATCTCCTCACAGGCTCGATTGAGGTCTGTAGTAACCCACTGGGACGAGAGGGGGTACTGTTGCTAACATCCTCTTCTACTTCACTTCAAGCAACTGGCCAGTGAGGACATTTAGCCCCGCCCCTTCCGGTCCACCAGCTATAAGAAACCCTACTGCCCGGAAGGAGGCATCGGAAGTGACCCGGGCGACCCACTAAATGGAGCTCCTCTATGACAGACCCCTAAATCTGTGGCTAGAGCCGAACCTACTTGTTTGCATTGAGCATGAGGGCAAGAAACATAAAATGTCAAGTGGCATACTTTTTTTTGGACAATTCAGATAATTAAATGGGACAGTCCGGTTGGCATCCCAACTTTTGCTTCTGCGTGACCTATCATTCCTGCACGCTGCCACAATGTATTAATATTATTCGTATTACTTAGTACTTCCGATGGACAGATGCGAGTGAGTTATCAGCCTCTAGAGGTCTACTGTTGAAGGTCAGCTTCAGTACAGTGGATTGTATCTTCATCCATCTGTCCATTTTTTGTATGAGCTGTGGGGTTACTGGGAGCTGAGAGCTGCTAGGTGACTACACTTTGTTTAGAACTACAGGGCAAATGACAAGAAAAATCTGGTTGTGTCTTCATCCCATCAGAACACAGCAGGAGCAGTAAGACCCCTTTACTTTTGTCATGTTGCAGCTTTGTGCCAAAATCATTAAAATTCATTATTTTTCTCATCAAACACTAAAAACCCCAGAATGACAAAACGAAAACAGAATTTTTTGAAATTGTTACACGTTTATTACAAACTAGCTGTGCTACACTTCTAAGATGGGTGTACTGTAAATCTAAATGATCAACGTAGACCTTGGCGTTAATGTTTGCAGTGCACCATGCAAAACATACATCTGTCATATGCCATTAGGTATGGGATTCAGAAAAGCACCGTTAATGTTTACGATGCTTCATCTGTCTGAGTAACAAATGCCATGCATTCTACAGTATTACTACACACGTTTATAAGGCTCTACTGTAGGCACGGAGCTGGACAGTTTGACATCCGTGGCAGAGCGACGGGCGCTGAGCAGACTCCTGTCAATCATGGAGAATCCACTGCATCCACTGAACAGGATCATCTCCAGACTGAGGAGCAGCTTCAGCCACAGACTGCTGTCACCATCCTGCTCCACTGACACACTGAGGAGACCCCACACTATGCGACTCTTCAATTCCACCCGGGGGGGACACGTTAATATTACACAAAGTTATTGTCTGTTACACCTGCCTCGCACTCTTCACCTTGCATTTTTGAACTTGTACTGCGCTTTTATTGCTCTTTAATTAATATTGTTTTTATCAGTATGCTGCTGCTGGCGTATGTGAATTTGCCCTTGGGCATTTATTATCTATCTATCTATCTATCTAATGTGACACCTTTTGGAATGAGAGACAGAGGAACCAGGTGGAAACTGGAAACACACAGGCACACATGCATGTTTCCTTTCATTAAGGTGTGTGTATATATATTGTCACATGTGTGTGATTTGGAGGAGCTAAAGGGCTTGAATTATTAGTAGTACCACGCCAGACTTGTCTTAAACTGCACAGATCTCTCTCTCAATCCTCTGCAGACCATCCGCGGGAAATCCCACTAGGTCCGGGCGCCATTGATGACATCACTGCCAGTACCTGCGCTATTGATGATGTCACTCCTGGTCCTAAAGACGCCACTTCTAGTGCTATTGATGATGTCACTTCCGGTTCCCCCTGAAGACGTCACTTCCTGTCTCGACCTTTAAAGCCACCATATTCACGCACTCTGTTTTCTGAACATCCCAAACAAAATTACCTATTTGCAGTCAGGGCACTATATCACACACACACACACACATTATATATATATATATACAATGTATATCTGCACTTGGTGTCCATCCAATAAATTACCAGTGGATTAATAGGACCCTCAAAACATGCAGAACAGGCAAGGGCATAAAGTGCTTTCATCGGCATGTGTGCTCCAGTTATGAATATGACAAATTGGGCAAAGTCAGGCTCTTTGGGTGTGAGAGCTGGTTCATATATATTGTGACAGATAGGGGGCACTGTCGTCCCCTTGAACCCTCAGACCAGACGCCAGATAAAAGTCCAAATATTAAATTTATTTGTACAATAATGTACACAAAGCACCCTCCACTCCACAATACTCATAAATAAACAACTAATCACTAATACAAACCCTCCACTCCCAGACGCGTTGTTACCCTTCCTCCCAACTCAGCTCAACACTGGGATCGCCCACAGTCCTTTTTATAGTTCTTGACCCGGAAGTGCTGGGTAATCACAGGTGAAAACTCCTCTTTTTCTTCAGCCTGGAACTACTTTATTTCTTCTGTCCTCGTGACTGTGAAGTACTTCCGGGCTATGCTGAACATACGAGTCCTTGAGCCTCCCTGCTGCATCCTCTGGTGGCCCCCACGGTATCCAGCAGGGCTGTGAAGGGAAACTCCAAGGTCCATGATGCCCTGCTGGAATTCTGGGCATCTCCACGTTGCAGGGAGGGCTCCACCTGGCGGCTTGGGGGTATTGGCCGGGATGAGCTGCCGGCCATAGTCCACAATATACAGTATATATATATATATATATATATATATATATACATATATATATATATATACACACACACACACACACACTACTATAGGCTTATAGTACATTACAATATACTATAACTACTATCTATAGCTGACATACTAAACTTCAGCCTCCCAGATCACTTAAATAAATAAGTCATAATTTAATAGCACCTTGAAAAAGAATGAATTATGCCAAGGCAAAAAAAAAATTTCACTTCCATACCTTTGGGGCCTGGTGGTCCTGTCTTTCCTGGCTTACCAGCATCTCCTTCATCGCCTTTTTCTCCTTGATCACCTGTTAGAAAATGTTTAGTCAGTTTTTTTCTTGGAAACAAAATGTACCAAGTGTGAATTCGCTAAAGCCCCCGATTTGGGATGTTCCTAACAAATGTAATGATATACTTCATAAGGTAAAAAGTACATTATAAACAAGAAAGGTTGAGACAAATATTTGAAAGATTAAATGTCTGCTTCAATGTAAATATTTAGTGTCAAAATATTCTCAATTTTAATAGAAATTTGTCATTGTTACTTTCTGATGGAAGTTCATTGAGAGCTAAATCCCTAGTAAAGGATCCAAAATCAAAACATTTTTTGTAATCCTTGACCCTGAAATAGTCTAAAATGACACTGCTAATGTTTGAAATTTCTCATTTTTAACCTCCTTTGAGTACCTCTTACAGAGTTCGGACCACTGGTAAAGAATCAAATGTCAAACATATGACCATACTGGTGATCAGAACCTTCAGAATTCCATACATTGACACTTTATTACTGATCTCCAGTTTTTTTAAGTTAAGAGAGAGAAGGGTTGGGGATCTACAGTGGGGGGCATTACATGGAGCCATCACTACACACTCATTGCTGTTTGTTATGCAGGGTCTATTGAGATGGACTTTGGTCCTTCTTGTTTTCAGAAGGAAATGGTGTTTCACGTTTTCATGCACTGCTACAGGTGAACACCTCTGTGTGAATTTCAGGACTTTCTGTTTAGCAGGTCTGATCCAGAATTTTGTCTCCAAGGTCAGTCCAGATGACAAACTCGAGATTTTCAGTTCCAGTGGCTCCACAATTTGTCATTTTTTCCTTTCAGTTGGCCTCGTCCTCTCGCCAGTTGGCCTTTTTTCTTTTTCCATGTCAGGTTAAATTCATAAGAAATGCATTAAGATTCGTATATTTTGCCGTAGCCGAAAACAGTTAAGGATGTATCTGTCATCTTCTTTTTAATTTGCCCTTTCCTCCCATTAACAAAGCCTGAAACAGATGAGGGTGCAAATGACAGAATGAATGGCGCTATAAAGCTACAGTCACCTGTTGCCTCATTAATAAGCAAAACAGGTGATTAAAACAATCGAGGTCTGAATCTTCAGAAGTGAGATGAAGCAAACAAATCCGTCTGTCTGCCTCACACAAACGCTGGATAACCTTTTACGAAATCCAGCTTGAAATTTCAGGATTGTCACAAAATACTGGAAACAGTAGTCCCGTAATTAAGGTACATGTCTAGATAAAGGTGATAGCTGGTGCGAGTGAGAAACTGCAGGCATGACTGAGCCTGAAGCCCCCAGAAGTGCAGTAACTCTGATCTTTACGACTATGCAATACCAGGAGAGTGCCAGCAGATGTCAGTCTAACAGAGGCAGGGTTAGGCGGGTATGGAGGAAGACGATCCTGGATTGGAATTTTGGTTATTTCATTAAAGTTTGTTTTTCTTCTCTTACAGTCTGGGCAGCTAAGTGTAAGCTATTAAGCCAGCTAAAAATAAAAAGCAGAAATTAAACTTAAGTACTTGAAACTCAATCCACTTATACATCTTTGTAATTGCATTGTGACTAAAGTGCTTGGCCACGACCCCAGAATACAATACAATTTTAAAAAGAATGGAGTACACATGGTGATTAAGGACTACGGTATGTATATCTGCACTTGGTGTCCATCCCATAAATTACCAGTGGATTAATGGGACCCTCAAAACATGCAGCACAGGCAAGGGCATCAAGTGCTTGGACAGGTCTGGTGGAAACATCAATGGGGCCTTAAAACCACAAGGCTGCCCATCTGCTCACCTGGCATCTGATCTGCCGTCTCACCCTGGCCAAGTCATTTCATTGGCATGTGTGCTCCAATTATGAATATGACAAATTGGGCAAAGTCAGGCTCTTTGGGTGTGAGAGCTGGTTTGCTGGATCAGATTTCATCAGGTTCTTTTATTTGTTGTTCCTGGAACGACACCTGAGCTGATCACGTACCTTCAACCGACCAGATTTAAGGTCATCGTTGAGTGGGCAGGCCAGGGTTTGCAAATTCCCCCATTAGAAGAAGAAGAAATTGCACATTTGTAAACTCGGCCCATTCTCCCCCATCCCCAAACAGCTGAGGACACCAAATTACACAACACTGAGAGGACCCCAAAAGCCATGGCAAGCCCCCCACACCTCTGACATGCTGCCTGACAGAGCTGGTGCCCATGCAAAGGGTTTACAAGATATACATATTAGGAACAGCTGTGCACCTGGGGGGCGGCACGGTGGCAGTGCTGCTGCCTTGCAGTAAGGACAGCAGGGTCTGTGCCCCGGGAGTTTGCATGTTCTCCCCATTTGTTTGTGGGTTTCCTCCCATTGTCCAAAGCCATGCATGGGTGAACTGGGAATGCTAGATTAGCTCTAATGTGTGTGTTGTGGCGTATGGCTGGGGTCCTTGCTGAGACGCTTCTTTTGTATATGGTCCGGGGGAACAGGCATGGACTGAACAGTATCTCCCCCAGGATGCTAGATGGCAGCCCCCCTGGGTGGCAATGGTGCCTCGGATTCCCGCAGGGCTCCATAGGAGATGGAGTTCTCTACGACCATGTTGGAATCCAGGGGGTGCCACCAGCGGGCACTGCAGTGGTTCCTGAGCCCATGTGGGCGGTTCTTCCGCAACACCTAGAAGTGCAGCCGGAAATGGGTCATCAAACACCTGGAACACTTCCGAGTGGGCTATAAAAGGAGCCAGCAGCCACCACTCTGGGAGCGAGAGTCGGGAGAATATATTATTGTTTAGCGGTGATTTGTGCTTTGGACTGTGTTGTGGGCTCATGGGGACGGGGAAGACATTCCACACAAGCGAAGAAAAATAAAAAGCACTTGTGTTTTTAATAAGTGTGCCTCCCGTGTCTGTCTGTGTCAGGTCAAGCGCTGGTATAGTGCATCTATTGTCACAGTGCGTTCACATTGCAATGGTCTTGCGCCCTGCACTAACTGGTATAAACTCCATCACCCCGTGCCAACCCATATCTGGATTAAGCGCTGCCTGAGTGTTAATGTAGCAGAGTTTGTGTGGGCTGGCAAAGTGATGCCCCTAGGCGACTGCCTACTTTGCCTGTATGGTACAGCCAGCCCTGAACCTTGAGCTGGATGGGCTACAACAGCAAAAGACCACTTCGGGTTCCACTCCTGTCAATCAACAGCTGAGGCTGCAGTGGGCACAGGTTGGTCTAAGGAACCCCATTTCTGCTGAGGCACAAAGATGGTAGGCTCAGAATTTGAATCCATGCACCCAACCTGCCTTGTGCCAACATTCCAGGCTGGTGCTGGCGGTGTAATGTGTTCTTGGCACACCTTAATACCAATCAATGATTGCTTGAAAGCTGAATGGTCTACGCAAGTAGTGTTGCTGACCAGGTGCATCCCTTCATAGCCACAATTAACGCATCTCTGAATGACTACTTCCAGCCTGACACTGCGCCATGTCACAAAGCAAACTGGTTTCATAAACACCATGGTGGTCTTCCCACTCGCTGGGTCTGAATCTAAACAGACCACATTTTTGGGATGTGGTAGAACTCAGCATGAATGTTGTGGACAGGAGGGAAGGACACTCGGGGACGTTAAAGGAGTATCAGGGTGCCACCAGGGCTTCCCCATTTAATCCTATAGGGACACTTGGTGGTGCTAAAAGGCCGAGAACCAGAAGTCGTGAGTCCCTCTAACGTGAGCAGCACAGCAGAGTGGGTCTTTCTCGGTCGCTCCATTCTGCTTGAAGTTTGAGCCAAGATGGAGACGCCTCTCTCTCTCTCTCTGGGGGCGGAGTCATTTGCCTTTATTGGGTGTCTTCTCACTGCTGTAAGTGGGAAAAAAAGGAGACGGCAGTGTTAGCAACGTCCTCTCGTCCTGGGGTGAGATAAACCGGGAAGGTGATCCGCTTCTGCAAAAGAAGCGTGACAGCATGTAACTGACAAACTGTGCGACATAGCGCTGACCACAATGAACTAGAGTCTCAAAGGGATGATTCCAACATCTTGTGCAACGCACGCCACAAAGAACTGAGTAACAGGAGCCCCTTCCCAATATTAGTAATTATTTACTCAGTGACGGGATATTTAGATCATCTTTGACAATGTATGACCTACTACTTACTATAATAGTTGAAAAGGAAATATAAAAGGATATTAGAAGTGGGCCAGAAGCCATGCTTTCCTTTCCCATTAGTAAGAAACACCAGCCTGTTTGTACAACAACAGAAACGCACTGTCTGGAGGTGAAATGCCATCAAGCCGTCCGATGTGACACTTCCCTGATGGCTTCCTGTCATTACCTTGTTTTATGTAAGCAGTGAGTCTCCGGTGAGTCTCCTTGATGATTGAGAAATTTGAGCTCAATATATGCAAAGAACGGCTTACTCATTTCTCGCTAATGTGAAAAAGAAAGGACTCCCACAGCTCTGATTCCCCCTCGTCGGGCTTCGCACGGCAATCAGCTTGTGGCGCTGAATCCGCCGGTCAGAACTCTCTGGTAACTCGTAACAGGGAAGCAGCAAGTGTAAAACAGGAAATTATTCCATCTTTTCTTTGAAACCACAATAAAATGGGATTAAGGGGATTACCCAGAAATGTTTACTGTACATGTGTCATGCATCTGCCAGGGTTCCAGTGCTGGCCGAGGTTCAGATTCATGGCTTATGCCCGTTTTGTTCATTCTTGATTCTTCCATTTATGTTAATGTTACTTTGGTTGATTATGTGCGTTGCTTGTTGTTTTATGTGTTAACATTCCATGTGTTTTGTGGAACCACCTGCCAATTCCCACCTGCAACCACTCTCTAAATCCAGGGGGTCCTCCACAGTTCTTACAGATTCATTGTGAATGTGCTCCGGAGTTGGTGAGTAATGTGTGTTTTGCTTTATATATTTTTTGGACTCTCTATTTTTGTCTTGTTTGGGACTTTGTTCGACTTGGATGGTCTTTGTTTGGGGCTTCACCAAATAATGCATCAAAATGGCCTCTCCTCTGTGACATCCCTCACATCTGATGCTCTGGAAGGAGCATCAACACAAGAACCAATGTGCTGGGAGCTTCCAATAGCCAAGCGTACGATCACGATACACAATGCCAAGTGTTGGCTCCAGCGGCGAAAAGCACACTACCCACCAGTGGACTCTGGAGCAGCGGAGGCATGGAGTGACGAATGATGCTTCGATACCTGGCAGTCTGGGTTTGGCAGAGGCCAGGAAAACGCTACCTTCGGGACTGTAAAGTGCCTCCTATAAAGTTTGGAGAAGGAGGGTTAATGGCAGGGTTTGGACTCGGCCCCTCAGTTCCAGTGAACGGTACCTGTCAGTGCTACAGCAGACAACTGCGCACTTCAGATTGTAGAAAGTCCTTTTCTGTTGCAGCACAAAGCCAGGTCTGTAATGACACGGAGGAACTCAAGTGACCAGCACAGAGCCCTGACCTCAACTCTACTGAACACCTTTGGGATGAACTGGAATGCCAGTTGTGAGCCAAGTCTTATCAACTGACCACACAAACACTCCTCTGGCTGAGTGGGCACAAACTCCACCAGACACACTCCGAGATCTTGTTGCAAAAAGACTGGAGGCCGGTACACTGGGAGGGCAACACCATATTGATACCCATAGTGAAAATAAAAGGGCAGGCTGTTAATTGGTGGGGGGTGGGCAATTAAATATGAATAGCCATTAGTTTTGGAGTGGGACATCCGACAAACTCATACAGGTGTGATAGTCAGGTGCACACAAACCTCACCTGACTGCTGTCCACCACTAGGAGCATTGCTAACTTCAGCACTTATTAGGGGCTTAGCCTTCGGCCTGATAAGGCCATTACCTCGACATGTACAGTAAGCTGGACAGAAATTGGGAATTGTCCCCTATGGAGTTTTCACACTCTCTACGAGGTGGGCAGGGGGCAGGATGAAAGTTTTCACACTGTCAATGACTGGGGGAGGAGGGGAGGACAGATTGTATGGTCCCCCATGAGGTTTTAATGCTCTCTACAAATGGACGCGGGGTCCACTGTCAAGTTTTCATGCTGTCGACAAGCATTATTAGGACGCAGAACGGGAGGAGCAAAGGCTGGGCGCTCAAACATCAGGGGGCTAGAAGCCCACGTTCATTGGATGGGGAGAGGAGAGGATTCCGATTGATCGGAAAACCCAATGATGCCACTGGCCACCACCCTGCATGATTCTTTTCTTCTGACCCAAATGTTGTTTATGTAAGAAAACGCATTTGATTTTCCACTCGTTGCGCTCTTGCTGACGGATTCACTCCAGTGCTGAATCCAGAGGATAACCAAGTTATGAAAAAAAAAATGGCTGCAGTAACTAATTCTGCATTTTTAAAAATGACTTTTATTGTCAAAAATATGTAATCAGTAGCTGATAGCTGCCTCTTCGCAATAACTTCATTAAAAAGCTGCCACACTGTTTACAAAATAAAATGTATAACAAAAAACAATACTTTTTCCTGATGTTATATTTCAAATAAAAAAATAATCTGTTTTTTTTTATCAATTCCATACTAAGAATTCACTTCTTCTCAGATGACTTCACAACAACCTGAAGATTCAGGTATAGCGAATTTTAAATAGATGGTAGAAATCTGCTTATCAATGTGAGCTACCTTTATTTATTAGCCTCTGCTTTTATATCTCATATAATGTATTCATGAGGCACATCTCTCATAATAACTCAACAATAGTAATATTAATTCATATGCTATTGGTTATATCTTTTTTTTTTAAGTTGAATATCTTTAAAATACGGCAGCATGGTGGCGCAGTGGGTAGCGCTGCTGCCTCGCAGTAAGGAGACCAGGGTTCGCTTCCCGGGTCCTCCCTGCGTGGAGTTTGCATGTTCTCCCCGTGTCCGCGTGGGTTTCCTCCCACAGTCCAAAGACATGCAGGTTAGGTGTATTGGCGATTCTAAATTGTCCCTGGTGTGTGTGTGTGTGTGTGTGTGTGTGTGCCCTGCGGTGGGCTGGCACCCTGCCCGGGGTTTGTTTCCTGCCTTGCACCCTGTGTTGGCTGGGATTGGCTCCAGCAGACCCCAGTTAGGATACAGCAGCTGGGATAATGGATGGATGATTTAATTTTATTTTTACAATTTAATTTGAATTACTTTTTTATGTATGATGATCACATTTGTAAAAAAACACACTTTTCCCTTTTCACAACTTCAGGGGCAGAATTTGGAAAAAATCCTCTCTTAGTGGGTGCCTGCATCATAAAAGGAACGTCTCCTCCAGATTTCACGTTTCTAGGACCAATGGATGAGGCCGGGAGTTGAAATGTCACCCAGTCAGACTTTATGCTTCATTTAATAAAGTGATACTGGAGCCAAGTGAGTAGCGAGCAGCTTCTGTACTTTTGGTAATTACTGGACCTTTTTTATTCCCTAAAACCTCCACTGGATTTAGGTTATGATTAAGAGTTTCTGACACTAATAAAAACAACTTGTATTTAATAAAACCATGCCCTCTGTTTTTGAAATGGCCTATAAATTTTATGGCATGTTTTACACAACACAAGCAGTGTAACAGCACTAGCAGCACATACAAACCAGCACCACAGTAAAAGTACAGGAGAGTAAATATCAGGGTCTGTGACGCGGGGTGGGGGGTTTCTCACATATTCTTGTGGTACACTGGGGGCTCTTCAAACGAATAAAAGGCTGAGAACCCCTGCTCTGGAGAGTCACATTACTAAGCAGTGGCCGCTGAGTGAAAGACATCAGTGTTAGAATTGGCAAAGCAATGGCAGCATTTGGCAAAGCGGCGAAAAATCTGAAATCACAAAGCTTGTTGGTCAAGCTCTGGTTATGCGAATCACTGGTTCTGCCTGTCTTACTTTATGGCCTGTAATTTCAGTGACAAAGAACAAACCAGAAGCAACTCATTAGTGATGGCACATCAGCATCTGAAAAATGACACAGAACGGCAGGATTAAGAAATGAGAAGTAAGAGAGGGGTGTTAGAAAATGTGACATTCCAAAAAATCTTGAACAATTTAAATTGAGCCTGGTGCAATGGCCAGTAACAGCCGCCTCGCTGATGGAGAGTCCTGGGTTTGGATCCCGTACCAACTCTCTTCTTGTTCTTCTAGCGACTGTGAATTTTTCTCTGGATATGCCAGTTAACTTGCAACACTAACACTCTATCTGGATGGGATGAGCTTTGAGGACATGTTGTAAAGGGTTGCTCTCTTTGAATTCCCACAGATTTACTTACCCATTATTACAAAAATGTAACCCATTTTGCGAACTCACGCCTATTCATGAGCAAGCGCAGGAGAAAAATGTTATGAACTGCCAATCTGAAAACACAAGACAAAAGTGTTCACTAGAGGGGGATTTACTGGCAATCCCTGACTAGATATAAGGGCAAACACAAGAACCTTATAAAAAAAAAAATCTCTACAACAACAATGAAGCTCTGTGGAGCACAAAGGCAAAAGGAGTTCCCCAAAACAAATAGGTAACCTGATACAAATAACGTGCCGAAATGTACATCCAGGGGATGGTCAAAAAAACGGCACAATGCCAACAACTCCAGAGATATCACAAAAAACAAGTAAACTTCCGCACTAACCAAGTGCATTCACATGAACCGCCAGGAGCTGAGGGAAACTCCCCCATTACAGGACTGAGAGCAGTGAAGGGCAGGTGGTCCTGCCTCTTGGAGAACCGTCCACAAGACATAAAGCATGAAAAAAAAGGCTTAGTGTCAAAATGCAAAAACAAGCAATAATGCAAATACTTAACAAGAACAACATTAACATAAGCAGATAACTGAAAAATTAACAAAACAAGGACATGAAACATGGACTTCAACCCCAGCCACAGGAGGAACCTACAACAGCAACACGGTCTGTGATGCCCAGTCATCTTATTTACCGAGCAGGCCTGGCATTAGGATTGTTTTCTTGTCACTGCAGAAGAGAAAGGAAGGTAAAGGGATCGGAATGTGTGTCAAATAACTAGGCGAGTTCGTAACTGTGACTTCTCACCCATTGTTTCGTCAAAACAAAAACAAAGCCCTATTGTGCTAGCATCCTGGCATGGAAGGTTCTTGAGAAGAAATCAGAAGTAAAAGGAGTAGTGAAGTTTAGAAAAGAAATCAGAACCGAAAGATTAATCAATGGGGAGAAAACAACTGTCGTCAAAAAGAGAGAAAACCTACAATGATTAATGGAAGCAAGATTTGCTTTTAGACCTTTAGATAGACAAGGCAGACGTTAAATAGGTGATGTGCTGGGTCATGATAGATAGATAGATAGATAGATAGATAGATAGATAGATAGATAGATAGATAGATAGATAGATAGATAGATAGATAGATAGATAGATAGATAGATAGATAGATAGATAGATAGAACTATATACACTAGGTAGACAATATGAAGGTGTATAACAGGCAGCACACGTTATATATTACATAGATAGGAAAGGTGCTATAAAATAAACATGAAGGACACTTTATAAAATGCCTAGAGAGTGTTAAAATGGTTAACATGTTCTTCCTTTCTTTTCTCAATTGACTTGTGGAAGATCAAGACCTGCTCCAATTGTGAGGCATGTCCAGTCTTCAGCTTATGTCATGGATGTCCGCCCGCTGACTGTATATACAGTGCAGTATAAAGTGTCCTTCTAATGGTTGATAACCAACTCCAGTATGGCATTATTGAAAATGCACAATAGAAAGGTAATGTCTTCTTGGCCAAACCTGTAGTTTTATTCTCATTTTAACAAATTTTACGTTTAGGACAAAACCAACTGGAATCCTTCGGCACGTCACTTAGAGAGTGTAATTCTGCGGCAGACAGCATGAGCTCCTCTGCCCACAGCCATTGCTCATACTGCCTCACTTAATACTGGCAAGCTCAAATATGACATGCAGTAGAAGTTGCCAGAGTTGATGATGTGGCAGGACATGACACTTAAAACAACAATGAAATCAATTAATAAAGAGCTTTGTTACCTTTCAGTCCTGGCAGTATCAAGTGATTGGAACACACCTCAGATGTGGAAAAGACACCACGAAGAAGCAATAAAAGCACACAGCATGTCCCCAAGTGTTGGTCGTCCATGGTTTCCCTTGTGAAATCTCAGCAGAGACATCCTGTTCAGAGCTCAGGCAGCATTCCTGCGTTTGTTTACGTTAGCCTGTCACTAAACTGACCAGCCGGCCCTCTGCATTAACCAGAAGCAGCTCCAAATCTGCTGCTCCGTACTGACCTCCTAAACCCGCTGCTCAGTCCATACGCTGTAAGTGAACACTCGCAGCAAATTGTTAATGTTTTGTCCATCCAGATCCTGAACCTAGTTTTTTCATTTATAGAGCTGGAGTCTTTACATATAATAATAATAATAATAAATAATACTAATACGCATTTTGAGTTTTGCAATTCCAAAATTGAATGCAAAACAAAAATGTATTGCTACATTCATCCGACACTCTTTCCTAAAGAACCTGGCAGTGCCACAAGCTAAAAGGCGCCTCCATTATGAACTAAACACGTGGGGTGAAAACATACTGTGGACTGAGAAAGTATTGAGACCCCCCTCACTTTCAGCACACTTTATTGTGATGTCAATTTAATTTTAAATGGAGAGATATTATATTTTGAATATTAATAATTCATTACATTTATATAGCGCTTTTCTCAGTACTCAAAGCGCTATCCACACAGGGAGGAACCGGGAAGCGAACCCAAAATCTTCCACAGTCTCCTTACTGCAAAGCAGCAGCAATACCACTGCGTCACCTACACTTAAAAACCCATAATGACAAAGTGAAAGCATATTTTAACACAGATCGGCAAATTTATTAAAAAATCAAAGCCTGTAACCTCTCATTCCTAGAAGTATTCCGGCCCTTTTACTGTACATTCCAAAAATGTGCCCAGGTGCCTCCTGTTTGACTTCATTCTCCTTGAGATGTGTTGAGAACTTGATGGGAGTCTACTGGTGGCAAAATGAACATTTAGAAAGGCACATGTGTACCACCTGTGTACAGAAGGTCCCACAATTCACATTGCATGTCAGAACAATAAACAAGCCGTGTAGTTCAAGGAACTCTCTGTAGACCTCCGTGATCAAATTGTGGCAAGGGACTGATCAAGGCAAGGGGACAAAACCATTTCTAAACGTCTGAGTGTTTCTAGGAGCACAGAGACCTCACGACCTGTGAAGTGGGAGAAGTTCAGAACCACAAGGACTCCTCCTAGAGTTGAACATCTGGCCAAACTGAGAAACTAGTCAAGAGGGGTCATGGTCAGGGAGGTGGTTACTCAAACAGAGCTTCAGAAATCCTCAGCTGAGATAGAGGAAGAGCATCTTACCAACACTCCATCAACTAGGCGCACACGACAACCCACCCAAAGAGTATTTAAAGGACTCGGAGATCAGGAGGAAAACGATTTCAGCCAGGGTCCCTACGTTTTTATGTCTGTTTTGTTAACTTCTTAATATTAACACTGTTTCTTTAAGTATGAGCATCTTCTACTATGTTCCTTGTGTTTCGTGGGTAGTCCCCCAAGTCACATACAGGATCCGCCCTATACATCTAGACGGTCTTCCACAGTTCCTGGCAGTTTATTGTCAGTGGCTCTGGAGTGGGTGAGTTCTTGTGTTGCGTAAAATTTTTTATGCTCATGCTGGATTTTTTTCTACCTTCTGCTTTTGGATTCTGTGTTTGGAAGTCCGTTCACCTTGGGTTGTCTTCTTATTACAGTCAATCCCATTTTGCCTTTGTACTCCACAGCTGCTGGCCTTAACCAAACATGTCTTCCAGCAGCAAGCCAAACTTTTCCTAGAAGGTTGGCTGCTTAGCTCCAGGTGGATGACCTCTCTGATGTGCATGTGGTATGGCCGACCAGCAAGGGGTGAAACTTTTTATAAGCTCTGCACGTACATCTAACATTAACCCAAAGAACGGCTCTTACAGGAGAACTGTTAATCCTAATTCATTACTAAATTAAGTGATTTTGTTTATCGGCTCTTTTAAAATGTTATTTGTTTGAGGGATGAAAGTGGTCCACTGCTGTTAAAATTTGTTTACAATGTGTTTCGATGATGCTGAAGTGCTATAAGACAAATAATTGAAATGTCAGTTGACTGAGTTTGTAAACTTTTTGTGATGTTCTCAATCAGCGTTGAGCTTTTGTTTATGGGAGCCAGCGGGCGTAACATGGCCTTGCTAGTAGCAAATCATTTATTAGAAGGTTTCCTCCCCAGTATGCGTAAAAAGGCTTTTCTGCTTTTATCAGTGCAGCGTTCCAAATATTTACACAAGTGAGGTCTGGGAAATGACTCCATTTTCATTTGTCCAATCGTGTTAACATAAATAACATCAGATGTGGCCAGGGATGTTCTCACAAACACATCTGAACAGAAATGTCATGAGATGTTATATTTTAGAAAGCCAGATGTTTTGATTTGCATTTGTTTATTTGGGTGCACTTTAATCCTAGTAAATTACAACAGCAACCATTCTGATGCCAATTAAAAGTATATCCACAACCCCAATTCCAAAAAATGTTGGTGCAGTACGGAAAAATGCTAATAACAGAAACAAAAAGAGGTGATTTCTAAATTCTCTTGACTTTGTACAATGTTTAAAACATAACAGCAACACATTATTTGAAGTTTACCTTGTGAGTTACATTGTCTATTTGAAGATATACAACATGTCAAATCTGATGACTGCAACACACTAAAAAAACATGATAGTCGAGTGTTCACCACTGTGTCACGTCACTGTTTCTTTAAAAACCACTTAATAAGCATTTAGGCACTGAAGGAGCAAATTAAGTTTAGTAAGCTGAAGCTTCTCCCATTCATTCATTCCACAGCATTATCCGATATTCCAGGTGTGCAATTGTATGGCGCCTTCATTGCCTATTTTGCACTTCATAGTGTGCCACACAAGTACCACACTACAGGCAAGCCAATCTCATACCTGCAGCTATGCACTTGTAATCCGAGCACAGTGACGTTGACGTTGTTCTGCCACGAAATGCAGGTATGTCCCTGGAAAAGATGGTGTCTGAATGGCAAGCATCCAATATTTGTCCATTTGTTTCTCCATTAATGGTAACCTCTGTGGTGGTTACTCTAATGGACAAAAACAAAGAGTAAGGCCTGCAAAGATAGCCCACAAAACAGGTCTCAGCACAAGGCAAGTCTGGACCCCGGGCTATAAGTCTAAAAATTTAAACTGGAGACATGCAAAGTTCTATATATCTATTGTGATGGCTAGGGGGGTACCAGAAACCCTAAATAAGAACACATAGTCAAAATAAATGGGTGTTTATTACACAAAATACATTTTTACAAAGAATGCATGTGGTGTGTCTCTCTCTCTCTCTCTCTCTCTCCAAACTGCCAGTCCTCCAGTGGAGTGTTACTATCCTTCCTCCCAGCTCCAACACTCCTGCACCTATCTATCTAAATATGTAAAAATTCTCAATAATTATTGCAGTCAACATAAACATCTGACATTGACATTACTTTGTTACACAATCTTTTTCTAATTCTTTTGAAGAACAAATCATGCAGATATCTTTCTGTTGTCACACATGTGCGACTTGGAGGGAGCTGAGTGGACCAAGTGGCGGTAATTACACATCAGGCATGGGTGGTGCGGTGCAGTAAACCTGTCTCTGTTATCTCTGCAGGCCAAACCTGCCTGATTTAACATTACTTCCAGTTCACAACTTATAAAACCACTACCTTTCAAAACTTCATCAGCTCAGTCCTGGAACTCAACCTAAACACAGTAACTTTGTTTTCTTTACTCTTTTGCAGCCAGAGACAATATATGGATGGCTGCCCCAAACCTTTATTGTGTGTTGAGACTACTTCTTTTACACTGTGTTGTGGTGATATTGAGGTTAAGAGGGGCAAAGGTCCAGCGAAAATGACAACATTTAGTGAGGTTGCTTCAGGCTTTATTTTTTTATAGATATTTGTACATAGAAAACATAAAATTTGATTAGCCTATACTCAAAGACTATACAAGGCAATAACTGCAAAGTTTTGTAGTAATGGGTGTGGAGGTATTTGTGTGATGTTAAAACAGATAGACAGACATAACTTCGAATGGTACAAATAAGAATAAGTTATAAGATTCAAAATAAACAAAGTGTAATTTCTTCGAAGAATTTCAATAAGCCACACTATTGACCTGTTGCTGCCATCAACTGGATAACTGGATATAGAGTGCTATTAAGATAGATAGATAGATAGATGCTGTAACAGACAGACTGAAATTCTGTTATATATATATATTGTGACGGACAGCCGGGTCCCATGCCCGGCCGGGACACCCCTGCTGCATATGTTCCGGGGAAGCCACCATGGACAGCTCAATGCCTCCCCCGGGACGCTTGGGGGCAGCCTCCCTGGGAGATGGGGTGGCCGTTAGGGGGTGCTGACGAGTTATCAGCTCCATCCGGAGGTGCAATCAGGACCAGCTGGTCATCACCTGGAACACTTCCGGGTGGGCTATAAAATGGGCCAGCCTCCTGGGAGGAAGAGGACAAGGTTGCCTGGGAGGAGTGGTGGTGCCAGGAAGGGTTGTTAGAGCTCTGTGTTAAAGTGCTTTGGGACTGTGTTGGGCCTGTGTGACACAGGGAAGACGTGCGCCCACGGGTGAAGAGAAATAAAAAAGCCTGTTTGTTTTACACGTGCCTCTGTGTAGTCTGTGCCGGGTCGGGCGCTATATAGTGCCTATTACTATATATATATATATATATATAGTAATGGATGTCTTTGTGTCTAAATTTGTTTCCTACTCTTGCCATGGGGCTTGGTGTCTCCTTCCTTAAGCATATTTTTACCGTCCACTTGTGTTGATGAGTCCTGTCTTGTTGGCCTGTATTGCGCTCAGACAGTTGGCAGCTTTGACCCACTTGAAGTGCGTTGCATAATGCATTTTAAAGTCATGGACACAGTGGAGACCACAGAGCGGAAAGATTACAGGCTTTAAAGGAAAACACAGACAGAGCTTTTGGGGGCAATAGCTAAGTCTACAATTTGTACAAATGGTGGTCAGCCTAAGAAAAATGTAAATTAAAAACAACAACATGAGCAATTAAACTTGTACAGCTATTGCAGTTCAACGGAATTGTCATTTTTTTCCAGTTAAAAAACGCACATGATGTGATAAATTTTATACATGAGAGAAAGCCATCTGGACCTTCTAGCTTGTTCAGCCACCCCAACATCACACCTAACCAGTTCTTTGTTTGCTCTCATGATTTATTTATTTTTTTTATTCATTAACAGCAATCCAAGTGGTCAGAAGTAGCCCCAATAAGGTGATGCCCACCCTGTCCACCACACACACCCTACTAAAGCCTCGTCATACCACGTGACTTTCCCCTCGATTTTCAGTCCGGTCAGATTACAGATGGCTGCCTTTTTCTATTATTAGGTCACAACTCCGCGAGGCCGAGGTCAGCTCATTTTTTTAGACTTCTCTTTCTTAAAAATGTCCGTAACTTTGTAAACAAAGGCTGCTCATACTTTTAAATGCTTCAAAGCCAATTCATTGTAGTTCAGCGCTCCAAAGTTGCACATCTTGGTTTTAAGCCGCAACATCAGGCCGACCACATGAAGAAATGTCATTGAGCAAAGGGAAAAAAGAGAAAAAAAAAGAAAGGCAAGAAACCTTCCATAAACACTCATTATCAAACTGAATCAATCAATTCTCCACGCTCCCACATCTTGAACAAGTCCCGGCCAAACGCACAATAAAGCCGTATTGATCGGAATATCATCATCTTCTCATTTCCTGAAGTACAATATGGTGTTTCCATTTTTGTGACGCTGGCCACATGGAATCACTACAGTTAACCGCCCTCGCTTTGGCAGACTTTGAAAGTTAGAGTTTTGGTTTCATGCACCAGGGACAACAGAACTTTGGCACAATCTTTACAAATGTGTATTTGTATAAGGAGCCTTTCAAAATACCACAAGAACAACACTGTCATGATGCTTTGTTAATGACTGGTTGCAATTTATACCCAAGGTACAACACCATTTCCTTTTTGGATTAGCAGCAAATGTAACATAAACAGCGCAGGCCTCATGGCCTCAGCCTTAATCCTGACGTCTCTCTTAAAGCATCTGAGGCAGTGAGATGTACTGACGTGTTGTGTGTATAGCTGCAGCATTTAACCATCTACAGTATATATTGCCACACACGTGCTTATGGGAGACAACTTTAGGGCTCATTTACTGGTAATTAACACTCCAGCCCAGAGGGTGGCACTGTCGCTTAATGCCTTTTCTCTTCCTCACTCTGCAGAATGCATGACTGACAGCTGTTTCAAAAACTCCAGACCTCCTGACCCCACCCCTTCTGGGTAACATCCCTGAAAACCGGCTCCATTTTGGGGCAGCGTCTAGATAAGACATCACTGCAACTATTGTGTGGTTTTTTTTTTGCAACCAACTTCTCCCAAGTAAGTGGGGTTCACGTGAATGCCCCAAGCCTTTATCACATGTTGTCAGATCTATTTACAGTTTATACATGACAAAGCTAACTGACCGATTCATTCACTGAATCGCTCACTCGTTCTTTCCTGTTAAAAGGCTGAAATTTGAGGTTAGGCCAATAGGTATCCAATAGGAAAGAACATTTCGATATGTCAATACTAGCCATCCCCTGCGGCTCTCCTCGCGTAGTAGTGAAAAAGGACAGTTAGGAAGGCCCCGCCCAGCTCTCTACTCCTGACGTTACTTTTCCCCCTCCCTTCGGCCCACAGCGTCTGTCTCAGATTACCGCGAATATATCACTCTTGCAAGTCGCAAAATCAACTGGAATGTTCAAGCAAATTCTAGAAAAAAAAAAAAGATCCGTTAAGTAGTTCTCTCGTTGGCGAACTAAGCGGAGTAAAGGTTACGCCCAGAGGAAGACGCGTGAGTGAGGGCCCCGCCGAGTCTCTCTCAGATTTGCGCTAATAAATCGGTACCACAAGCAAACTATGATACTTAGCGCGATGAGAAAGTCGCAAAATCAATAGAATGTTTAAACAAATTATAGAAAAAAACAGACCTAAATCTGCTAAGTAGTTCTCTTGTGAAAAGCGGACAGACATACAAATGGGTCTAAAAAACTATAAGAAACTTCACGCTTGGACCACGAAATTTTTAAAACCGTTTCTTAGTGAGCACCTATGGGCCAAGGGCAACCTACATTCCAAATTTCAAGTCCCAAGTCCTCATGGTTCGGGAGATTTCGTGATGACTGAATCAGTGGTGTTTGGCTTTTATATATATAAATTTAGGAGTAAATTCCACTTCTTACAATAGAAAAGCTAAATACCGTATATACACATGTTTGAGTCGGGGCTTGATTTTACCGTATAATTTCCAGTATTTTATAAAGTTGGTTGTTTAAGTCGAATGTGGAAAACTCATGCCATAGGTCCTAAAGATTATATTATGCTAATGACCACCTGGGAGAGTAACCACGGAGCACACGGCC
The DNA here is from genome assembly GCF_016835505.1 of Polypterus senegalus. NCBI lineage: Eukaryota > Metazoa > Chordata > Cladistia > Polypteriformes > Polypteridae > Polypterus > Polypterus senegalus. The sequence continues at coordinate 2,220,341 of NC_053169.1, forward strand.
TTGTTTTCTGTGTATTGTGCTTACGTGATCACACAGTAATACCCAAACTATTCTGAAGTGACAATTGCACTGTTTTGTGTTTTTTGTATCTCACACCCTCATACACCTTTATCGTAAGAGCATCCCTTATCTACGATGGAGCGTTCAATCAGAAGAAAATATGAAGCTGGTTTTAAATTAAGTTGTTGAAGTGGCGAAAGAAATTGGTAACTGCGCTGCTGTAAGAAAATTCAATGCATCTGAGAAACTGGTGAGAGATTGGATGAAGCAAGATGTTTAAAAAAAAAAAAAAATGAAGTGTTGCATTTCTGAACCGGCGTATAAGTCATGGTCTGATTTTATAATCGATTTTTCGGGTTTCAAGACCCAACTTATACATGAGTGTATACGGTACCTCAAAATCTATTGATGGATATGACTGAAATTTGGTGAAGTGCCTCCAATGGGCATTTTTTTTTGGGATTGTTTTGAGACTCCAAGTCCAAACACGAGTCAGGTAAAACCCAGTTTAATGCAACATCAAAAATAAATAGCACACAGGGGTGCATAAACCACAGTCACAACTGTGGATAACAACGATGAAGGATCCTAGTACTTCAGATCCAGAATGAACAGGGAGTTGCACTGACTTGGCTCCTTTTATGCTCGACTGACAAACAAAACACAGCAAACAGTGTGGGGGTACCAGCTTGGTAATCCCCTCTATTTGAAGCAAAAAAACACCACAGCTTTACAGACACAAGTCCAATACAGAACTCAGAAAGGGGAGTTGAGTGCTGGCTCATTAGGTATGCTGACAGGAAGGGGCAGGTCCAGGAGGGTGGAAACCAGAAATGACATCAGCGGTGGTAGGGTGGTCGGTCAGCAGAGAGACAAAGAAAGAAATGATTAGATCACAGTGTTGACCCCTAATTCGGCGGGTTAACCACACTTGCTCAAGCTCGTAAGTGGCCTCCCATGCGCATGACAACAGGAAAAGGAGGGTCCTGTATGAGGGGGATACAGAAGTGAGGTCATTGGTCCTCCAGTCTAAAAGCCTCAAGACTGTGGATGAGGAAGGAGAAAGTATTAGCGATGGTGTCCTCTCCTGGTCTTAGGTGGTATTACTCTCCTTTTTAGTGCCTTGAAAATGGTAGCCAAGTGCTCGTGCGTGACAGTACCTTGCCTCCGATATCTCATCCTCTCTTTCACCTGATGCTTTAGAGGTCCTCTTTGACCCTTAGTTCACAAAGGTCAGCTTTGGAAAAATGTTTGGCCATACTTTCTCTAGTCACTCTTCAGATGTGATATTGAAACTATTCAGGCGGCAGCTTTTCTCTTTCTAAAACATGGCCAGACAGACGTATGTGTTTAAAGGGATCTTTTTAAAACCAAATAAAACACCCAGACGACAAAGTAAAACACAAGGTCAAGAATACGTAAGCATGAAGTAAAACCAGGAAATCAATGTCAGAATTTTCCAGCAAAGCTTTTATTAGCAGTTTGGCTGAGCTGAAGCAGTTAGGGTTAGAACCACAGGATTTATAGGAGGGACTTTCAACAAAAAAATAACGTCTGTACTTTTTTGTTTGTTTCCCAGCCGTTTTCGCGAGGTGCTGTAAACCCTTTCTCTGCTGGGTCTGTTGATTTCACTGTCCACGTAGGAGTGTTGTGTTGTTAGGAAACATATGAAGATATGAGAAGACAGACCAGGAGAAGAGACGTAGCGAAGATCAAAACCAGGAGATTAAAAGAGTCTAAGAGCACGTGTTGAGATGTGCGAGTTTGAGAGTAAACAGAAAAAAGGTCCAAAGAAGAGGATCAAAAACACAAAAGACAAACACTGGGGTCAAAAATTCAAGAGACAAACATCCAATCCAGAAAGGATTCTTTAGAAAGAGCAATTTGAAAAAGGCTTTTGAATCCGCAACTCAGATATAAGCAATTCTCTTATCCTGTTGTGTGTCACTACTACCCAAAGGTTGAAACCTCCGAGGACACGGGCCTAAAAATGCCTGAAACGGTCCTGGTCCGAACAAACAGCAGTGATCACGAAAAATAAAAAGGGGCGGATGTAACAAACGAAGAAATTTGATAACTCTTTAAGTATTTCGAATTTCTAAAAACAAAATTCCAAATCATATTCAGGAACCTCATATCCTCCCTAAAACAAATGGTAGACATCAGGAATTCAAGGGAGAACAACACATAAAAAAAAATAGAAACAGGAACTGAAACCCTAAGAGTGCGAGATAAAAAAAAAAAATCAAGGAACAAAAAAGGGCCAACGTACGAAAATACAATAAGAAGGAAGAAAAGAGGCAAAAGTTGTCATCAAAAAGGTAGATTCAACGCACATGCTTGGAAGTAGAAGGGCTCTGACTCAACGGATGATTAGTGTCTGGGTCATGATGTTCGTGACCTCACTGCTAAGGATCATTACGGCTACCTAGCAGTGGATGGACAAAATGATGACTTCCGTTATGAGCACAATGGTGTCAAAAACTAGAATAACAAAATACATCAAAATTCTGATGATGATAATAATAATTTGTTACATTTACACAGCGCTTTTCTCACTATTTAAAGCACTTTACACAGTGAGTGGGGAGCCACGTCAGCCACCACTAATGTGTAGCATCCACCTGGATGATGTGATGGCAGCCATTTTTGCACACACCACATATTAGCTATTAGGTGGTGAAGGGGTAACAGAGAGAGCCAATTAGGGGACGATTAGGAGGCCAGAATGACTAGGCCTGAGTGGACAATTTAACCTGAACATCAGGATACACCTTACTCTTTACGAAGGGATCTTTAATGAACACAGAGAATCACAACCTCGGTTTTACGTCTCTTCTGAAAGATGTCACTACATTTACATCACAGTGTCCCCGTCACTGCACTGGGGCATTGATATCCCCACACAGATCATAGGGTGCCTGTGTCCCCCTGCTGGCCCTATCAACATTTCTTCCAGCAGCATCCCAAGTTTTTCCTGGCAGGTCTCCCTTCCAAGTACTGGTCGGACCAACTTCAGCTGAATGACCTCTTTTGATGCATGAATCAAAGTCGTGGACTAAGAAGACCCCAGTAAAGAACTTTAAATATGTGAAACCCCAAAAATAAAAACTGAAAAAACAGGCAAATCACAGGAGAGAGTCACTCCCAACTTGTGAACAGGTTTGCAGCAAACAATAACAGACAAGTATCGTGGGGTGTTTTGTTGGTAAAACGTTGCTGAATGTGACTTCATACATTTGTTTTTTTGCAGCTCATCCCGCATCAATTGATTCATTCTATACATCTGCTTAGTGGATTTTGAGACCTGGGGATTATGAATTTGATGGGTTAGTTTTTGAATTTAAAGTAAATTGATTAATTGATTAACTGATTGATCTTTAATCTCTGTGAGCGTCTGATTGTCAGGCTGTGGGTCCTGGTTGCCAGGGGTATGGTCACAAGGGTCACAACATTGGGCATCAATTATATGAAGGGGTTCTAAATTTGCCTCTGGTAGCTCTTCCTTATCTAAGCTTTGTGGATAAAATCTTTCCTTTTCAATTATTTTGATCTGATTGCTGAAACTTGGTTTCCTTTTTTTCTTTTGGCTCTGACAAAAGAGTGTTTTGACTCAACTTTTTGACTACAAATTACTTTGACTAACACGTCTTTTAAATTTTTCCTTACTGTTTCCCACGATTTAGTCTTTTTCTTCTTTTGGCTGCTCCTGTTAGGAGTTGCCACAGTGGATCATCTTCTTCCATGTCTTTCTGTCCTCGTCATCTTGCTCTGTCACACCCACCACCTGCTTGTCCTCTCTCACCACATCCATAAACCTCCTTTTAAGCCTTGCTCTCCTCCTCTTATCTCACAGCTCTATCCTTAGTACCCTTCTCTCATTATACCCCTCATCTCTCCTCTGCACGTGCCAAACAAAAGCAATCTCGCCTCTCTGACTTTGTCTCCAAACTGTCTAACCTGAGCTGACTCTCTAATGTCCTTGTTTCTAATCGTGTCCATCCTCGTCAAACCCAATGTAAATCTTAGCATCTTTAACTCTGCCACCTCCAGCTCTGTCTCTTGCTTTCTGATCAGTGCCACTGTCTCCAACCCATATAACACAGCTGGTCTCATTACCATCCTGAAGACCTTCCTTTTCACTCTTGCTGATACCCATCTGTCACTCCTGACACTCTTCTCCACCCACGCCAACCTGCCTGCACTCTCTTTTTCACCTCTCTTCCACAATCCCTGTTACTCTGTACTGTTGAGCCCAAATATTTAAACTCATCCAACTCTGCATCCTCACCACTCCACTGACCTCCCTCTCATTTACACACATGTATTCTGTCTAGGTGGTCCTACTGACCTTCATTCCTCTGCTCTCCAGAGCATATCTCCACCTCTCCAGGGTCTCCTCGACCTGCTCCCTACTATTGCTACAGATCACAATGTCATCAGCAAACATCATCGCCCACAGTCTCTCACGAGTCAGTAAGCCTGTAAAACTAAAACCAACAAAACACTGAAATATGTGCGCACATTTATTCAAAACGTTCAATTGCGGTGGTTGGCCTAAATCATGTCACGTGATGATGTTGCACTTCCAAGAAGCTTGCTTCTAGTAATGGCAGTCACGTCGTAATGACCGGATCACAAGATGGTGGTGTCCATAATCAAATTAAAATGGTCTCGCAACAGCACAAAATGTAACTTTTAAATTTTAATAATAGGCTTTAAACAACATGGAAGTGAAACTAAAATCAGCATAAAAAAAACTAAAGGACCTAAAAAAATTATTAAGACAGGAATAAAAACAGGAAAGGTATTGAGCATTAAAACACCAACTTGGCACAAATGGTGGCATCACATTACTGTTGCTATGTGGTGCACCAGAATGGCTTCAAAAGCTTGCGACAATCATGGCACGGTGGTTGTAGTAGTAGCAGGAGTGGTAGTTGTATTGTCATGAGTGCAGATTAGCAAAATTCTTAGTTCTGTGTCTGACCAACTTGAGACTCTCCAGCGCCATGATGAACACGAGTGCTTTAAATTAGGAACCTCACCGTAATTAATACAAAAACACAAGTCAGCCCCCCAATGGACTCTTTGACTCATTGCCTCAAACCTCGTAGGACAAAACCCTGAAGAAGGCAGCCCACCTTCACCCTACTGTTACCCAGCCACCACCCTTTCCTGTTTCTTGATTCCTAATAGAAGAGGTTGAGGATATTAACTCTTCCAGGGTGGATGTCGACTTTTGTCAGAAGGAGGGGTTGACGGTGATAATCACCTATAAACAGTGACAAACCCCGCCGTTATGTTTTAGTTGGAAGTTTAGTCGCTAGAAGGAAAGTTAGCTTCATTGCTTTGACCGAGATTCCCTCCGCTCGCATGAGCAGCGAGGAGTAAACAGCAGCACAAATGGCATCGACATCTGACGAGAGATTGAGGTGAATGCGTAAAGCGAGATACCCCCGAGGAAGACGTTTTGATTATTATCACTGAATTGGACTCTGACTTGCTGGACTCTGATTTTGATACAAGTGATTGTTAGTGAATGTGAGGTACCGGCATCAGCTGACCAGTGGTGCTTAACGGGTTCATGTAGCTGATGAGTCTACGGCATCATTCACCCAAAAGGCCTGTTAGTTATGATGACAAAAGGCACAAACCAGATTGCGATGCACTGCAAATGCAGCCACCTCCCTGCCACGCGAAGACAGCCTGGCAGATGCCAGCCTGACGTGCATTCCTGGCGAAGTGGCGGCCGCTGCACGAAGCAACAAACATTTTATGTTGATTTCTGTGTGAAACCGTTGCTTTGTGTGCTTTTCTGAAAACTCCATTTATTGGAAAAAATATTCAGCCCTCAAAAAGTTAACTCTCCAAGTGCCATGGAGCTCCAGGCTTCTTTTCAAAGCTTCTTTAGAATTGTGACTGTCACCATAACTGGCAAAGCGGGTATCGTACTACCAGGAGGACAGCTTGGAGGATTACAGGTGGCCGAAATGAAAGACCAGAGATGAAATGAGGTGGAGCCACCTTCAAATCACTGCCGGGAACCGCCCTCTGCTCTTCAAATCCGGAGGGTCTCCCACAGTTCCTGGCGATTCATTTCGAACATGCCTGAGAGTGACGAGTTTACTTGTGTATTCCTGAGCTTTTTTTTTGGCTTTGCTTTAGTACTTTGTTTTAGGGACATTGTTTTACCTTGGTTTACTTTGCTAGAAACCAATGTTCCCTCTATGCAGTACAGGTGTCCCACCGTGCACCTTTTATTGTGTGGCGCACAACACTTTTGAAATGCCAGTGTTATTGTGCCAGTCACTCCCCACCTCTTGTTCAGCAGTTTGGAAGTAATGAGCAGCCCTTATTGAGCCTTTCACCCGGTGGTAACCCACACACAGCTCCTGGAACTCGTCGTTCGTGTGTTTGTGATTCACAGTGCCTGATACCCCCCCACTCGTGTAGTGGTGGTTTAAGTGGCTTGAAACTCAAAGGAAGAAATTGTGAACAGAGATTACTAGCTCAAGTGTTATTAAAATCCACTAATCAGTAAAAAAACAAATTAGAGGGAACATCACTGGCAACTCATTTATGCCTTTTGTGCTCTTTGGAGCTTCATAGTGAGGCACAGCGCTTTTGTGATAATAAATCTTTTTCTTTGTAAAGATTCTCTGCTTGTCTTTATTACCTTCCAGGGTTTGACAATGATATCCCCCCCCTCTAGTGAGCATTTTTGGCACAACACGCTTTGGGCCTCTCTAGTCCATGACACAGACAGGGCAAAACACATTTCGTCTTGTGTCAATAGCTCCAGCTTCGCTGGAAGCGAAACATGATTTGTTTCACAGATATTTTTAGGATGGAAAAAATTACGAATTTCCCAGCAAATTAAATTTTCAGTGAATCATTTTGACTTCACTAATGTTCACCCACCCATTACTGTACCAGATCTGAGTCAGTGGGGCCCAGGTCCTTTCCTGCAAGCATCAGAGGCAAGAGAAGAACCAGCCCTGAATGGAAAACCAGAGGGACAAAATAGAAGAACAGAAAATGAATTTGTGACCCTGGCTCATCAGCGTGCACCATATTTACACAGCATTTTATTTGGGTTAGGACACAACATCTCTCGATCTTTAGGAAATTTCTCTGTAGCCCATAGCAGGACCTTATCTATCCAGGTTCAAACGAATTGGATCGTAGGGGGCAAAATCAGCAAATACAGGAGCCGCCACTAAATGGGGTGCCAGGCTATTACATGGCACACTCTCTCTCTCATAGCGGGGAACTAATGAACCTAACGCACAAGTCTTCAAGAATACCAGGAAGCTTGGGAGTTGACCTGTGTGCCACTGTGCCACCCTTATTTAACATTTACTGCTAGGAAGGTATTACAGTGATTTGAAACAGACATTTTCTGTGCTGGTCTAAGCTGTGTTTATGCCACATATGGCGCTGGTTCCTCTCGAGCAGACAGCAAAGGCAGGACCATTGGTTGCTTCCCACTGTCTGAGCAGATGTTGTGCCATAGTAGGAGGGCACTGGACATATGGTCCTGTCTGAATTTGCTTTTTTAGCAGTGTCTTTGAGTGAGTTTTATATTTCCCACATAATTATGCATTTTAGATTCCAGTAACAGTGTTATGTAATTAGGTTCCCGTAACCAAAACTTTAAATATTCACTGGCAAACACCTGTTTCTCCTTACAGAGGTGCTGATAGGAAACAGCAAATGGCCTCCAGTCCCTGTGGTCTCCACCTGTCAGCATGGGGAAATCCTAGAATTAGCCTGGAATAAAATGAACATTTGTTTCAAGAAAACAATAAAGAAGAACAGTTACACTGCTGAATATCTTAGAACTCCCCACCCATACCCCCTTTCAAAGCTAAAAAACACTTTTACGTCTTTTCTTGGGCCTTCTTACCCAGGTGATAAGGTTCTGATATTTATACTGTGTTTGAAGGCATTTATTTAAAAGATAATCACTTCAGTTTTCATTCCATTTTTTTATTTTGGGTTTGGGCTCTGGTATTTTCCGAAGTTGTGTTGCACGTTTCTATTGCAAATTCTCCCAGGATCCAGTAAGACTGGTCGACGGCGACGTCATTGCACAATCTCGACATATTCAAGACTGAGTTTAACTAGTGATTACGTATATTTCTTTTGTGACTCGTGGCACTGGTCTTTTAATTGGTTTTCTTGACTTGATTTTTGATTCGCATCTCTTTCTGATTCCCGGTATCGACCTATATTTATTTTCTAAGCCATGTATTTACATTCAGTCCTTTCTCTTAAAAACCTATACTGATGTTCCTCGTTTATTAAGAAAAAACACCTGCATATTGTTGTAAACACTTCTAGCTTCACAAAAACGCAAAGGGTGAGGGCCCTCAAAAATGTCTCACAAAACAGGCCTCACCTCAAGGCAAGCGTGGCTCCAGGAAAATGGGAGGCTGTAGGAATTGCAAGGCCTCAAAATGGCCGTTTTAAATTCAAAAGGAATAGTCAAGAGCATTAAAGGCTTGAAGTATATCTCTCCAGGGGGAAAACTGTAAAAACTCCAGGTGGTGGAAGTAACACAATAAATCTGTATAGAATTGAAAATTAATTATTAAAAATAAAAAAATAATAAAAAAAATATATATAGGAAAATGGGAAGCTAAAGGCCCCAGTAGACCTCTAAATGGGAGTTAGTCTCTTACATTTCTAAAGGGATAGCCAAGAGTATCAAAAGCTTGAAGTAAACCTCTCCAGGTAAAACTCCGGCTAGGGGTAGAGTCAAGTCCGCAAGAAATCTGTACAAAATTGAAGAATAATTACCAAAAAAAAAAAAAATTGAAAATGTAACAAAATGCCCAAGAAGCAAACAAAATAGGCAAAAAAATGAATTGCATGAATGGCAATCCTCAGCATACAAGTCCTAATATGTTTAATCAAAAAAATCAGAAATCTTAAACTAGTAGCAGAAAGTCACAAAAACCAGTAAATCCAAAGAAGGAATAACCAAAAGTAGAACTCATCAAAACGCTGGGGACATTCACTGCCTTTCCTCAGAGGTGTGCTGCCCACCTACTTTCAGCCTTGTGTATGACAAGAGAAATACATAAATGTTAAAATCCACCTTAATAAAATGGTGAGTGTCTGTGTGTCTGTCCGGTTGCTATGTCTTTATCGTTTCAACAGATTGAGCATCACAAACATTTACAATATTAAATTGCATTGCATTTGTCATTCCAACAGACGGTGCATTACAAAAATTGACACTGCTTTTATGAATCCTGCGTATATGTTTAACATGCGCCATCTGTTGAAATGACAAATGTAATGCATTTTAGTAAGACATGAATTGCAAAATACATTCTCATAATCGGTGCACTGCAAATGTTAACACTGTGATTGACGTTGATTACTCAGATTTCAACCCATCTTAGGTGGAATGCACAGCTAAGTCACACATACCATGGCACCCACCATCTCTCTAACACCTGTCTGGCTTTTTATTTTTCCTCATTTTTATGCCCTGCCACCATGGAAACTCAGCACCTGTCACGGCCAAGGACCCCGCTCACCTCTTTAGATGGCCCCGGTGGCATCATCTGGAAACAACCCTGGGTGGGATGTCTTAGGCTACCTACATGTCCAATTTAATTTATACTTTTATGATAATAACAGACCTCTATTCTATAAATAGTACAAGTAAAAAATAAATAAATAAATAAATAAATAAATAAATAAATAAATACGCTAAGTCATGAGAGGCCTAGAAACAGCTGCAGCATGTGTTGGTAAAGCAGAAACTGGAAAGTCCATCTATTGCAAAATTTCACCTAACGCAACATGGAACTTTTCTAATTAGGTTGCAGTGTCTTCTTAATATTTAAAAAATAAAGAGTGTATAAAAAGGTATTCACCCCCTTTGGAAGTTTAAACATGTTATTGCTTTACACAGTGCGTTGAGTTTGCCTTTTTACTGACACTAACTAACAGATCAAAGTGAAAACTGATCTCTGCAAAGTCATCTACATCAGGGGTCCCCAGCTCCGGTCCTGGAGGGCCACACTGGCTGCAGGTTTTCATTGTAACCCTTTTCTTAATTAGTGACCTGTTTCTGCTGCTAATTAACATCTTTTGAATTAATTTTAATTGACTTGCTCTTGAAGACTCCGCCCCCTTAATTGTTTCTTTTTCCTTAATTCCTCAATGTTCCCCTGAATTCCTTCGTCATTCCTCTCAGTTACTTCATTTCTTTTCAAGACAACAATCAATTTGTTTATTGTGCAAACAGAAGTGTGGAAGATGCTCTGCTTGTGATCTTACATCAAATCTACACCTTTCTTCATCAGCCTGGTTCATAACTCAGAGCACTATTTCTGGATTTTTCTTCTGCGTTCAGTACCATACAGCCTCATATACTGACTCGAAATTTGAAAAGTATGAATGTAAACCCATTTATTACACTATGGATTCAGAACTTTCTTTTAAATCGTTCACAGACAGTTAAGAGTACAGGACACTTTTTCAATAGTCATTCATTCAAACACAGGAAGTCCGCAGGGGGCGTCTTATCACCATTACTGTTTACTGTGTACACAAGTGACCTGAGACAGAACAATGACCACTGCTCCATTATCACGTATGCTCATAGGACGCATATCTGGGGAGGATGAAAGCCACCATCTAAATCAAGTAGACTGGATGGTAAACTGGTGCAATAAAAACTCTCTCACTCGGAATGTAAAAAAGACCAAAGAAATGATATTTGATTTTAAGAGACAGAAATCTGTATGTTCACCCATTGTAGTTCTGGGAGAGGAGGTAGAAATAGTGACTGAATATACAGTGGTGTGAAAAACTATTTGCCCCCTTCCTGATTTATTATTCTTTTGCATGTTTGTCACACAAAATGTTTCTGATCATCAAACACATTTAACCATTAGTCAAATATAACACAAGTAAACACAAAATGCAGTTTTTAAATGATGGTTTTATTATTTAGGAGAAAAAATCCAAACCTACATGGCCCTGTGTGAAAAGGTAATTGCCCCCTTGTTCAAAAATAACCTAACTGTGGTGTATCACACCTGAGTTCAATTTCCTGATTACTGCCACACCTGTTTCAATCAAGAAATCACTTCAATAGGAGCTGCCTGACACAGAGAAGTAGACCAAAAGCACCTCAAAAGCTAGACATCATGCCAAGATCCAAAGAAATTCAGGAACAAATGAGAACAGAAGTAATTGAGATCTATCAGTCTGGTAAAGGTTATAAAGCCATTTCTAAAGCTTTGGGACTCCAGTGAACCACAGTGAGAGCCATTATCCACAAATGGCAAAAACATGGAACAGTGGTGAACCTTCCCAGGAGTGGCCGGCCGACCAAAATTACCCCAAGAGCGCAGAGACGACTCATCCGAGAGGTCACAAAAGACCCCAGGACAACGTCTAAAGAACTGCAGGCCTCACTTGCCTCAATTAAGGTCAGTGTTCACGACTCCACCATAAGAAAGAGACTGGGCAAAAACAGCCTGCATGGCAGATTTCCAAGACGCAAAAAGAACATTAGGACTCGTCTCAATTTTGCTAAGAAACATCTCAATGATTGCCAAGACTTTTGGGAAAATACCTTGTGGACTGATGAGACAAAAGTTGAACTTTTTGGAAGGCAAATGTCCCGTTACATCTGGCGTAAAAGGAACACAGCATTTCAGAAAAGAACATCATACCAACAGTAAAATATGGTGGTGGTAGTGTGATGGTCTGGGGTTGTTTTGCTGCTTCAGGACCTGGAAGGCTTGCTGTGATAGATGGAACCATGAATTCTACTGTCTACCAAAAAATCCTGAAGGAGAATGTCCGCCATCTGTTCGTCAACTCAAGCTGAAGCGATCTTGGGTGCTGCAACAGGACAATGACCCAAAACACACCAGCAAATCCACCTCTGAATGGCTGAAGAAAAACAAAATGAAGACTTTGGAGTGGCCTAGTCAAAGTCCTGACCTGAATCCAATTGAGATGCTATGGCATGACCTTAAAAAGGCGGTTCATGCTAGAAAACCCTCAAATAAAGCTGAATTACAACAATTCTGCAAAGATGAGTGGGCCAAAATTCCTCCAGAGCGCCATAAAAGACTCATTGCAAGTTATCGCAAACGCTTGATTGCAGTTATTGCTGCTAAGGGTGGCCCAACCAGTTATTAGGTTCAGGGGGCAATTACTTTTCACACAGGTCCATGTAGGTTTGGATTTTTTTTTTTACCTAAATAATAAAAACCATCATTTAAAAACTGCATTTTGTGTTTACTTGTGTTATATTTGACTAATGGTTAAATGTGTTTGATGATCACAAACATTTTGTGTGACAAACATGCAAAAGAAGAAGAAATCAGGAAGGGGGCAAATAGTTTTTCACACCACTGTAAATACTTAGGAACTAACCTAGATAACAATCTTAACTGGAATACAAATAAATTATTCTCAAAATGCAACCAGCACTTATTTCTCCTCCATAAACTCAAACTATTTAAAGTAGACAAGGACCTCATGTTGTTTTTTATCGCAGTCTGTGATCACTTTCAGTTTCATTGCCTGGTTTAATAGTCTGACAAGCCAAAACTCAAAAAAGCTCCAGCAGATTACGAAGTATGCAGCTAAAGTTATTGGGACTGATGAAGATGATTTGACTAGTGTGTGTGTGTGTCAGAGGGCAGGCAATGTTAAAGAAACTGGAAATCATTTCAACTGATGACAGTCATCCGTTACATGGACAACTAATGTTCAGTAAATCAGGAAGGAGAGTCGCTTTGAAAACCCACACAAATCGCTCCAGAAACTCCTTTATTCCTAGTGCCATACGACTTTTCAATAAGAAATATCGCAGATAATAATTAAGGTTTTGATATATATCCTTAGTACTAGGGTGTTGTACCCTGTTAGCCATTATGAATGTAGAGAAAAGCCAAGCCAATGACACCTTTTATTGGCTAACTGAAAAGATTACAATATGCAAGCTTTCGATGCAACTCAGGCCTGTTCTTCAGGCAAGATATAATACAGAAACTGGAGTTCCCTGTGTTAAATGAACCCTAGCCTGAATTAATCTATTAATATTTTACATTTAATATGTCTCACTTAAAGATTTACCAATGTTATTACTTGTCCTAGTGTGTATATAAACACAGGGAACTCCAATTTCTGTATCACATCTCACCTGAAGAAGGGGCCTGAGTTGCCTCGAAAGCCTGCATATTGTAATCTTTTCAGTTAGCCAATAAAAGGTGTCATTTGCTTGGCTTTTCTCGATATATACCCAGTAACCTTTTTGTTTTTTTGGTGTAAATATGTATTATCTAACTGCCTTACCTTAACCCTTCTTGTTTCTGTTTGTCTGTTTTATTTCAATCTGTCCGTTATTAGATGCAACTCAGAAGGCAAATTTCATGTTTTCTTGTGTAACATGATTAAATAAGGAAACCTTAAACTTTAATGAAATGTGAAGTGAGTGAGCCAAAAGAAGGCCAGCTAAGTCAGGGCATCAAACTTCACCCAGTTGCTTAGTTAGGCTCCGATTGTTGTTGTTAATTAAACCCGTTCTTTAATTCCATGGCTTGTTGCTGCTCTTTCTGTGCAATAGCAGACATTTCCTAAATTGTTCATTTTCTCTTTTCTCAGAGCTCTGTTGAAATGTTTTATGGACCCGAGTAGATCAACATTCCTGAGACCTTTACCTGTCTTTATTTTCAGATATTGTATGATGGAAACAACACCAGTTGTTTAGGCTCATTTTGTATCTCACTATTGTTTGGCTGATAAGTCAGGCTGATGAGTTGGGGACCCCTGATCTCAATTAATCATGAATATAAAACACAAAACTATTGCTCTCATATGTCTTCACCCCCTCTAACATGACAGCCCTAAATCATCACTGGGGCACTCTTATGGTCAGATGGTCTTAGAAGTTCCATCATTGGCTCAATGGAGGTCATCTGTCTGGCGTTTCAGTTGATTGTATCTGGAAGGTGCAACTTGTGGTCACTCAGGATGGTGGCCTAACCTGCACACAAAAAAATAGACAAAAGAACACGACAAGAAGCTCCGTGAAAAGGACAAATCAGGCGATGGAGACGAGAAAAATATCAAAGTCACTGAATATCCAGTTAAATCAATCATGGAGACATGGAAAGAGTAGGGCAGAGCTGGAAATCTGCTAGAGTAGGGCTGTCCACAAAATCTGAAGACGGTGAGTGAAGGAGGTCACTGAGAGACCTCTTTGAACTCAAAAGGAGTGTAAAGCTACAGTCACTATGGTTGGAGAGATTGTGCAGACAACAACTGTTGTCCGAGTACTTCAGCAGTCACACCTCTATGGGAGAGCTGCAAAGAGAAAAAACACTGAAGACATCCTGGCAGAAGTCATCTGGAAGAAGGTTCTGTGGTCTGATGAGACCATAATGGAGGTTTACTGTCCATCAGGCTCAATGCCACATGACATTATCAAAATCACAACCATGCCCACCATGAAGCGTTTGTAATGGGGGGTACTCCTCTGCAGTTGGCCCTGGAAGGATGGTGAGAAAAAATCGAGTGCAGCAAAATACAAAGAAATCTGAAAAGCTGAAGGAGTCCGCAAGAAACCTGAGCCATGGTATACAGGATTGTCTTCAGAACAACAATGTGAATACCCTGAAGCAGCCGAGTCAGAGTTCACAGTGGCAGGACATGATGGAGGCTGTCAACTCACAAGCACCAGGACATCTGATAAAGCAAAGAAGAATGGCAGAAGCGCCAGAGAGACCGGCGCTGTCACCGACTAGATACTGATGTGAAGGTGGTGAATACTCATACAATCAATTCTTTTGTGTTTTGTAATTGATTTACAAGACTTTGCATGGATTTTTTTTTCACTTTTAAACTAAAGAGTATTTTTTTGTTGATCAGTGTCAAAAGTAAAAGCACAATTTCCCCTCAGGGGTGTAATAAAATAAATAAAATGAGATAAAAAAAAAGTCAAATAAAATCCACTTAGAATTCAATGCTGAATAACAGGAAATCTGGAAAACCTTCAAGGGAAGAAAATCAAACAGTCAGAATGGAAGTGCAACCTCAATATCTCTAAATGGGCTTGTGACAGACCCAGACATTTGACACCAGTTTCACCAACTCAGAGCAGCACATAATAACTTTAAGAAAACAAACGGCCATTCATGTCAAGTTTCAGTATTCATCAGAAAAACTCCTTTCGATGCCTACAGCTCCTTACTCACTTCCTTTATTTCGGGGATTCCCTTATTAATGCTTTAACCTGAAAGTGAATCCCCCCCTCCAAATTTACACTGCCTGTTTCATCGAGTGTCAACTGGAAGTACTGATGAAGCTTCACTGAACAAAGCTGACGAGTAAACGTCCCTTGGATGAGCATGACGCCTGTATCAGGAATTGTAGGAACACGCTTACGTCTTGTGCTTCAAGTCTCTGGGCTCGCATCTCTCTTTAGAGAAACTAAAATGCAAATTACATTATTATAAACGCTTTAAGTTGCACTTAATCTAGCAAATGTGCTAAAGAAATAAATCTATCAGTAGTAGTTAAATTCAAACACCGTGTACTTGCTGTTTTCGGACCCCTTCACTTTATCCGATTAGACATTCAATAGATAGAAGAGAAAGGCACGATATAATAAATAAATAGATCTATCTATCACATAGTGCCTTTCCAATCTATTATATAGTACTTTTCAAATCTATATATTATATAGTCCCTTTCCTAATCTATCTATTATATAGTACCTTTCCTATCTATCTATTATATAGTGCCTTTCCTATCTATCTATATATTATATAGTACCTTTCCTATCTATCTATCTATCTATCTATCTATCTATTATATAGTGCTTTTCAAATCTATATATTATATAGTGCCTTTCCTATCTATCTATTATATAGTGCCTTTCCTATCTATCTATCTATTATATAGTGCTTTTCAAATCTATCTATTATATAGTGCCTTTCCTATCTAACTATCTATCCAGCCATCTATTATATAGTGCCTTTCACATCTATCCACCTGGCTGTCAAAAGCAGTTCTCCACACTCACTCACCTGGTGCCAGGCCGTGATGACATGTTGTATGTCGATTAGTACATGCTGGTAAGGATGTCACTGTACTGTGCATGGGGGACAATGAGGACCCTGTAAAGCTATACACCCAGCAGCATTTAAGCCATTACTTATTGTCCACCTGTTTCCCTTTCTGTCGTCCTGCCTCTGTTTATCAGGCATCACAGTTTTTTTTGATACTTTTTTGATTTTTTTTGTGTGATGCTCGTCAGGATGGACGCCATCTCCTTGTGACCCTAAGCCAATTTAAGCAGGTCAGAGGCTGTTTTTTCATTTTGTTAAAATTCTCTTTTGTATTTCTCCTCACCTGATGTTACTTTTTTCCAAACATTAGGTCTCATTCAGGACTACATGACTGTGTGCTCTGATGTGATATTGTAAAAATGGCAGAATATCAAGGAAAAAGTAAAACTCCAAAATCAGTTGTGAGTTTTGGTCGACTTCATAAACCTCAGGGCTGACGCCTGGTGGTTTAAGAGCACCATCCAAAGCCAGAGTTTAAGTAAATGGCCTTCAATTTCTCAGAGTGTTCTTCTCTGACAGACTTATAATGTTTCTATTTTCTTATTTACTGGCTGACATTTGATTTTAGTTAATGGCGCGCCAGTGTGTGCTTTCTACTCAGGTGGGTGGCTGAAGTTTATGGACATGTTTTGGCCAGTTTTTAGATTTATAACGCTATAAAGCTATTTGCCTCTAGGAACGTATTGCTCATGCTTTATGGAAATCTGACCATAATAAGAAAGCCATTCTCACCAAAAATATCAGCAATTAAAATTGTTGAGATTTACTGAAGACAAAGTGTGTCATAAGAGAATGGACAAAGCAGGTGCTTCAGATGTCCAGATTCACAAGTGCTGAACACAGACAGCCAGACTCCATTGTATTATACAATACAATTTATTTTTTTATAGCCCAAAATCACACAAGAAGTACCGCAATAGGCTTTCACAGGCCCCAGCCTTGACTCTCTAAGAAGACAATAACCCCTGTCCCACCCTTGTATTGGAAAAAATATGGAAGACACCTTGAGAAAGAAAATTCAGAGAGAGACCCCTTTCCGGGTAGGTTGGGCATGCAGTGGGCTTCAAAAAGAAGGAGGTCAATACACCACAATACACAGAACACAACACAAGTAATTCTCACTACAGCATAAAAATATTACAAGTATGGAGCAGAATTTAACAGCAGATGATATCTACTATCTAGTAGATGAATCATAATATGATTTGGATTTGTTTACAGTCCTGGAGACCTTGGGCATCAAGCTGCCTCCCCCAGTTGGCCATTCCACAGCTGAGACAGCCAATTGGATGAAAGGACACATCTACCCGACGATTCCTGCGATCCTCCATTGTATTCTACAGTAACCTGCTGAAGACAGAGGCCAGCCTAAGCCATGAAGCCACTCATACCGACAACGGCCTGACCGATGCGCATCCACTATCTGATGTGGCATTTAAGGTACGATGGTCTACTCTTGGTACTGCAGTTGATTCACAAAGTGTTGGGACCCCTTCACTCTCTGCACGCATTATGGTGTTGTGGATTAAATTTCAAATGGAGAAATTTGCCATTTTTGCCCGTCATTCTACACTCAATAACCCATAATGACAAAGGGAGGACATGTTGTCAAAAAGGTTTGGAAACTACAAATCAAAACCTGAAATCTCTCCTTCAAAGAAGAATTCAGGAACAGGGAGGCTGGTCAGACCTGAGTAAGGATGAAAGCCACATACAGAAGAACACCTGCTGCAGAGTGTGCACCACCACAGACTTGGGTGACAGCTCAACGACCCGAAGCCGAGGTGGCTTCAAGACAAGTCTCTGATTGCCCTGGAGTGGCCCAGCCAAAGCCATAGAGCAATGGTGGAGAGAACTGAAGATGGGAGATCACAGACACCTCCCATCAGACCTCACGGAGCTTGAGAGGATCTGCCCGGAAGAATGAGATCAACTGCCCAAATCCAGGTGGGCCAAGCTTGTAGAGACTCAAAGCTGGAATTGCTGTCAAAGGGGGCATCTACAGAGTACTGAATGAAGAGTCTTGTGAGAGACTTCAGTTTTTGAAGTTTTCATAAATTTGTAAACTTTTCTGAAACATGTTTTAAGTTGGGCGGCATGGTGGCACAGTGGTATCGCTGCTGCCTCAGAGTAAGGAAACCTGGGTTTGCTTCCCAGGTCCTCCCTGCATGGAGTTTGCATGTTCTTCCCGTGTATGCGTGGGTTTCCTCCGGGTGCTCCGGTTTCCTCCCACAGTCCAATGACATGCAGGTTAGGTGCATTGGCAATCCTAAATTGTCCCTAGTGTGTGCATGGTGTGTGTATGTGTGTGCCCTGCGGTGGGCTGGCGCCCTGCCCCAGGATTTGTTCCTGCCTTGCGCCCTGTGTTGGCTGGGATTGACTTCAGCAGACCCCCCGTGACCCTGTGTTAGGATATAGCGGGTTGGATGATGGATGGATGTTTCAAGTTTGTCAATATTGGCATTTGAGTGTAGGTTGATAGGTACAAATGGCAAGTTACTCCATCCACCTTAATAATAAGTGTCTCTGTGTCTGTCTTAGTGTCCACCAGGTTTCTATGTCTGTCATTCCAACAGATGGTGCATCACAAACATTAACACTGGCTTTACGAATCCAATACTAAATGGCATACAACAGACACATATGCATTGCATTTATTATTCCAACAGATGGCACATCACAAACATTAACACTACTTTTTCAAATCCCATACCAAATGGCATATAAGAGAGATATATATGCATGCATTTGCCATTCCAACAGATGGCACATCACAAACATTAACAGTGCTTATAAGAATGCCATACCGAATGGCATATAACAGAGATGTATGGATTGAATGGTGCCCTGCAAACGTTATGTTGATTACTTAGATTTCAACTTGTCTTAGATGGGAGGCACAGCTAGTTGGAATATACTTTGTAACGCATGTAGTAATAAAATGCATTGCATTTGTCATTCCCGCTGATGGTGCATTACAAACATTTTTAGGGATAAAATGCTTTGTCATTCCAACAGATGGCGCATCACCAACATTAACACTGCTTTTAAAAATCCCATACCAAATGGCACATAACAGAGACATATGCATTGTTAGGTATGGTGCAAATGTTAAAGCTGAGGTCTATGTTGATTACTTACATCTTAACCCATGTCAGATGGGCATCACGGCTAAAATTTAACGTACAGCACAATGTCCAGATCACGACTGCCAGTCGTGCCCTGTCAACACCATCTGCATACTCAAAAAGGCTCTTTTATTCCTGAGTGGGCTAAAGATCTTTGGGGCGAGAGCCAAAACACTAGTGAACTTGTACCGCTGCACTACTGAAAGTCCCCTGACCAGAGGCATCACAGCGTCATTTGGCAACATCACTTGCCATATATATTATGTACAGATTGGCAAAAAAAGGTGATTTGTAATACATAGATGTGAATGGCACTACATAAAAAGCATTTTGTAATGGATAGATGTGAATGGCATTATGTAGCAGACAGACAGGTATATGGTCTACTGTAGATAGGAAAGGCACTACACAATGTAGAGACTGATATTAAAAGATGCTATGTAATACATATGAAATGTGCTATCTAATGTATGGATAGATATGAAAGGCCAATATAACTGTCCTTTCTCTTTCCACCTCTGAGAAGATGCCCAGTGAGGGCATGTGGCCCCGCCCCTGGTACCCAGACAAGACACCGCCCCTTCCAGCTGAGATGCCATAAAAGGAGACGTTCCCCAAGAATGCCGTCTCATTAGGATCTGAGCTTGCTTGGGCACGGAGTTCTGCTGTCACTCACCGTCTCATTTGTGCAGCCAAATTGAGGCATTCTCTTCTTGTGCTCTGTTCACGAATTTTTGTACTTTATTTTGCTAAGCAATTAAAAGGGTTAGCGCCCAGCTGGTTCCCCAAACATTTTTGTGGACCCCTCGGCAGCAGCATTAACCACTGCTCTACAATGCCACCCTCAGCTCTCTTGGTGCAACTGACACATCACCTTAAAGCCTTCAGCCTTTCTGTTTCCTTTTTAGATTAAAGAGATTTGAATGTCCCCACGGTGGTACCCGCTGACCCACTCATACAGAGTGGTACTGTGGTTTGTATTCAAACAATCTCGAGTCCTTAGATTGTGACACATATTCAAAGCTAGGTTAGTAATTTTAGAACTTGAACTGTATAATAAAGAGAAGACCTAAGAATCTAAGAATCCATATGCACCATTCACACGCGTGTCCCCATCCTGCCTTGCACCCGATGCCGCTGGGATTAACCTTACGAGTGCAAACTGATTCACCAGGTTTGAAAATGGCCATAAGGACTATTTACATCTGTGTAAAGAATTCTCCTAGGGGATGACTGACAACATCTTTAGCGGTGAGTGTAGTGCTAATCTCAGGAAGAAAGGCATACTAATCTACAAAAACAGACCCTGTGCATTTCAGAGCATGGAAGCTAAACGATAATCCCAAGGAAAGTCAAATAGGAATCCAAATAATAGCAGTTAAGCTCTCCTTACTTGAAAGGTTTCCTTCTTCTCGCCTTGCTTGTTTGTGTTGATGGGTACCAGAAAGCTACCTGGTCTTCCTTTCATTTTGCCGATCAGGTAAGTCTATTCACCAAGGTATAAAACGAAAACAGTAATTTGTTAATAACTCCTGTATTATCCTGATTTCACCAATAGAAAGCCCTCAGGGTCCGACACAGAAAGGCTTCCATTAATCAGTGTGCGTGTGTACACACAGACTGAGGACAGCCTTGGATTTAGAGGGGAGTACACACACGTCTTTAAAGACAGGGTCTTTGATCAAATAGCTTAACGCCTCAGAACTCGCAAACAATATGGACTTCTCTGAAAATCTTGAAACAAAGTGCTGTGAAGGCACCACATGACATCATTAAACTCAGCAAAGCGATTAGCGTTAACAAAAACACGGAATGTTTCTAGCATATGGTGCCTTCAGGAAGAGCCCCCTCACTTTATTCACGTTTCGCTACATTGCAGCCTTTAATTTTTTTTCTCCATTTTAAAGTGAAGGGCATTGAGGACAGAAGCCAGGAAGCACTTCTTCATGCAAAGTGTTGTGGGAATCTGGAAGAGGCAACCAAGCCATGGAATTGAAGAAGAATGACATGTGGATGACATGTGGGGCAGTTTAGCTATTAGCTCAATAAAATGAGCCACAAATGGTTGGAATGGTCTCCTCTCGTGTGTCAAATTTCTTAGGCTCTTAAGCAATGCTCGATACCCCAGAATGACAAAGCATTAACAGGAGTTTTGGAAATTTTAAATAATTTATTAGAAACAAAAAACTGAAATATCCCATTGACATTAGTAATTCAGACCATTTACTGTGTACTCCGTTGAAGCCCCTTTGACTTTACAGAATGAAGTCTTCCTGGGTTTGATGCAACAAACATCAAAGAGACATCCCCACCCACAATTACAGCAGCCCATGTGAGCAGAGAGCTGAAAAGACTTCGTGCCAGCAAAGCAGCTGGTCCAGATGGAGTATCGCCACTACTGCTGAAGGCCTGTGCGTTGGAACTGGGGAGTCCTCTACAGCGCATCTTCAACCTGAGCCAGGAACAGGGGAGAGTCCCAAGGCTTTGGAAAACATCTTGTATCACTCCTGTCCCAAAGGTATCACGTCCTAGTGAGCTGAATGACTTCCGGCCTGTTGCTCTGACGTCACATCTGATGAAGACCATGGAGCGGCTGCTGCTTCACCACCTGAGGCCACAGGTCCGTCACGCCCTCGACCCTCTGCAGTTCGCATTCCAGGAGAAGGTGGGAGCGGAGGATGCCATCATCTATATGCTCCACCGATCCCTCTCCCACCTGGACAGAGGCAGTGGTGCTGTGAGAATTATGTTTTTGGACTTCTCTAGCGCCTTCAACACCATCCAACCTCTGCTCCTTAGGGATAAGCTGACTGAGATGGGAGTAGACTCACACCTTGTGGCATGAATTGTGGACTATCTTACAGACAGACCTCAATATGTGCGTCTTGGGAACTGCAGGTCTGACATTGTGTTCAGCAATACAGGGGCACCGCAGGGGACTGTACTTTCTCCGGTCCTGTTCAATCTATATACAGGTACATCAGACTTCCAATATGACTCGGAGTCCTGCCACGTGCAAAAGTTCGCTGATGACACTGCTATTGTGGGCTGCATCAGGTGTGGGCAGGAGGAGGAGTACAGAAAGTTAATCAAAGACTTTGTTAAATGGTGCGACTCAAACCACTTACACCTTAACACCAGCAAGACCAAGGAGCTGGTGGTGGATTTTAGGAGGCCTAGGCCCCTCATGGACCCTGTGATCATCAGAGGTGACTGTGCAGAGGGTGCAGACCTTTAAATATCTGAGAGTGCAGCTGGATGATAAACTGGACTGGACTGCCAATACTGATGCTCTATGTAAGAAAGGTCAGAGCAGACTATACTTTCTGAGAAGGTTGGCATCCTTCAACATCTGCAGTAAAATGCTGCAGATGTTCTACCAGACGGTTGTGGCAAGTGCCCTCTTCTACGTGGTGGTGTGCTGGGGTGGCAGCATAAAGATGAAAGACGCCTCACGCCTGGACAAACTTGTTAAGAAGGCAGGCTCCATTGTAGGATTAAAGTTGGACAGTTTAACATCTGTGGCAGAGCGACGGGCACTAAGCAAACTCCTGTCATTCATGAAGAATCCACTGCATCTACTTAACAGTGTCATCTCCAGACAGAGGAGTAGCTTCACTGACAGACTAAGGAGATCGTTCCTCCCCCACACTATGCGACTCTTCAATTCCACCCGGGGGAGTAAATGCTAACATTCATTTTATTTTAATTTTTTTCATTTTTTATTACTATTTAATTTAATATTGTTTCTTTGTATCAGTATACTGCTGCTGGATTATGTGAATTTCCCCTTGGGATTAATAAAGTATCTATCTATCTATCTATCCCTGGATTTGGGGATTTTCTGCCATTCTTCTCTGGACAAAGACCGTCGGTGGATGGCTACTGTCAGGTCTCTGCAGACGCCTACAGTTGAGTTCAAGTCTGAGCTCTGGCTGAGCCACTCAAGGACATTCACAGTGTTGTCCCTAAGCCACTCCTGTGTCATATTTGCTTTGTTAACCTTCAGTCCAGTCTGAAGTCCAAATTGCTCTGGAGCAGATTTTCCATGAAGGGGGTCTCTGCACTTTGCCCTGTTCAGCTTTCACTCAACTCTGTCCCTGATGCTGCTGCTTCCAGGTAGTAAGTGGCATTTGGTGTTCCTCTAGACGTGACGCTTACAGTTGATGCCAAACGGTTTGGTCTTGTTGTTTTTTCAGACCAATTTTGTTTCTCGCAATCTCAGAGTCTTTTAGGTATTTTTCTGCAAACTCCAAGTGGGCTTCCAAATGTCGGCTGTTCACTCTGTCATTAAGTCCAATGGAGTGAAAGCTGTCCTTCTGGTGGCTTCGCCTATCTCCACATAGGCCCTCTGGAGCTCAGCCAGGGTGACATTTGGGTTGTTGGCAGTGTTTACGGGTCCACCTCGGTGTCCAGAGTGCAGCACAAATGACACCGTGGACTTTAAGGATCGCATGCCCTTTGGTTTACGTAGAGTGCACACTTTTACTTTCATAAACAGCGCCCAGTGAATAACAACACTCACTCAGTATCATCAGAGTCCAATGACTTCGGGGTCCACATTGAAGACGTCCAACTCCTTATTCTCATAATTTGACGACCGCGTGGATCCCATTCAGGGAGTCTGGAGTGTGTGAGCCTTCAAGAACACAAGCAGTGTCCCTTTGTGACATTACACTTTTTGATGGACGGCCGGCAGCTCAACCCAACCAACACAACCAGGACGCTAGATGGCGACTTCCCTGCAGCATAGCAGTTCCCAGGATTCCCACAGGGCACTATAGGATATGGAGTTCGGCTTCACAGCCCTGCTGGGTACCATGGGTGCCGCTGCAGGGAGACATGGGGATTTCGGCTTCTCATATAGCCCGAAAAACAGAAGTACTTCCGGGCCGAAGAAAATACAATTCTCCATCTGACCAGAAGCAGAAGCACTTCCGGGTCAAGGATTATATAAAGGACTGGTGGAGAACTAGCAAGTGAGCCAGAGTTGGGAGGGAGTGTGACAGAGCTTGCCGAGAGGAGAGGAGGAGAATTATTGTGTTTATTTTTTGTGTGTTTGGTGGATGTGGTGCTTTGAAGGCATTATAGAAAAGAAAAAGATTAAAAATCTTCTTAGTGCTTTTAAATCTGTGTCCAGAGTATCTGTCTGTTGGGTTTCACAGGGCAACAGCGCCCTCAAGTGTCCACAACTTCTATAACCACTGGTGTTTGGGGGAGTGCGCCAATGCCGCCTAATGGATTGACCGGCTCTGGTTCTTGATCACCTCAATTACTCTGACCCTTCTCCCCCAACTGCTAAGTATCTACTAGCCCTAGAAAGAGTCATGGCTGCTCCAAACTCCTTTTATTTAAGAATGATGGAGTCCACTGAGCTCCTGGGAATTTTCCATCCGGCATACTTTTTGTGTAGCCTTCTTCAGATCTGTGTTTCAACATAAATCCCATGTCTAAGCTCTGGAGGCAATTCCTTAGATCTCATCGCTTGGTTTTTGTTGAACTGTGGGACCTTCTACAGACAGGTCTATGTGCCTTTCCTAATCATGTCCAGTCAATTGAATTGACCAGAGCTGGACTCCAAACTTCACAGTGAATGTGTTTACATAAGCTTGAATAATCCAGTTTCGAAAATGCCATGTAAACGCTTACTCTGCTTAGAGAAACCTGGATATTGGTCTCTGAGAAACTGGGCCAACGCTTGTACTGTGTGTCGGTTTCTCAGAGCGTGACCTGCTTATGTAAACCCTTAAAAACATAAGACATACGACAGATGAGAGGAGACCATTCAGTCCATCAAGCCCATTTGTTTAGCTAACAGCTAAGCTGTCCCCAATATCTCAGCCACATTCTTCTTAAAGGTTGTCAAGATTTCTGCTTCAACTCCATGTCTCCATAGTTAACTGGGTTCCTAGTCTGCTCATGTCTGCTGCACTCTGTTAGTCTATGCATGTCTTTGCATCCAGGAGGCATGGGCAGAAAACACTGG
This sequence comes from Polypterus senegalus, assembly GCF_016835505.1. Taxonomy (NCBI): domain Eukaryota; kingdom Metazoa; phylum Chordata; class Cladistia; order Polypteriformes; family Polypteridae; genus Polypterus; species Polypterus senegalus. The sequence goes on from NC_053169.1 coordinate 2,245,579, forward strand.
AAGCGTCCACAGAGATAAATTTTCAGAGGCAAATGGTTGGGTGAGCACATTAATTCTTCTCCTGGTTGAATAAGAATTCTTAGTATTCCAGAAATAGTGAATGTACAGTACTACTAAGCTCAGCACCAAAGTCCAGGGAGAAACGAGCTCCATACTTGTTTTCAGTTTCACGGTGGAAGTTGATTATTTTTAATCCTTTTTTCAAGGAGCATTTTGATGACATCGGAGTGTTTTGTCAAAGGAGGACCCCGTAAGTGGACTCACATGTGTAAAGGGAGGTTTTTAAGAATCTTATCCTGGTATTGTGTGTGTATATAAATACTGTCACGCATGTGTACCTACAGGTTCTGAAAAGGTAACAATACCACCTTGGGACGAGAGGGGGCGCTGGCACTAACTATTGTTTTCTCCCTCTACCACAGTTCTGAGAAGACATCAAAGCAGAATGCCTAGCCCCTCCCACAACACCCAGAAAAGACGCACTCCCTTCCACCCTGGGCACCATAAATGCGGGTGGATGCCAGGAAGGAGGTGTTCTGTTTGGACCCGGACCTCAATGGAGACCACTGAAGTGCCGAAGCTTTAAAATCTGAGTGCTGAGGGTACCAGTCTTTTTTTTTTTTTGTTCCTTTATAAAATGGGGTTGCCCAGTTGGCCCCCCAACATTTCATTGTCATCCTGGGTCTGTTATCACTCAATCACAACAACCTCAATGCAACGGGATGCTAGATTTAGAAGGGTCATAGCAAAGAGTCCAAATATTTGTGCCAATGTGAGATTTCAGCTTTTTATTTTTAATAAATGTAAGAAAATCCCCAAAGTCTTGTTTTCACTTTGTCATTCTGGGGGAATATTGAGTGTTGCTTGATGGATGATAAAGTAAATATAAACAATTTTAACACAATGCTGTAACAAAGTGTGTAAAATGTTGTCTGCATACTTTCTGACAGCGCTATACATGTACAGTATATACATATAATGACCCAGCTGTGGCACCTCATTGGGCCTCCTGAGACGCAAAAACCCTACAGCATAATTGAGCCAAAAAGGGAACCGAGTGCAATAAAAAGGGCAAAAAATAAATGTCAGCTGAAGGCGGGCTCGGTAACCACTGTGACATTCCACCGCTTAGTGACATCTTGTCCAAGGAAGTTTCAGAGTGCGCCAAGAACACATCTGCAGTGCGCTGACTGTTTTGATCAGTGGTTGCATTAGGTCACACTTTCTATTAATAACAGGACTTTATTAAAAATTGTGATTGCCAAGATTTTGGTGAGGATGTCTATTCATAGTCGTTTACTATTCAGGAAACCTCTCAAAATTCAACTTTACTCATTTGAAAAATATAAACAGTGAGCATTAATCCAAGTGCATGAACCCTAACAGACTTAATGGCCAACATTATCATGTGCTTCAATGGGCTGACAGGCATGTCCTGCTACAATGGGCCAAAAGAACTGAACCTCTTTGGTCTTTAGCAGAGAAGTGGGGACCGAATCCTGATCTTCAAAATGAGCCATCTTAAACCTCGTATTTCAGATGATATTTAAGGCTGGATGCATTACACCCGATACAATCAGATGGAGTGGAGAAAGCAGGAGGGGGTCTGCAGACTGATATGAATGCCGCATACCGTACTAAAAAAAGAGAGCACATCACAATTACAGCTGAAGTGTGCGATCCAGACATTGAAATGCAGTCTGAATTTTTCGTCCACGTTACGCACTTGGAGGTGGTTGCGTCATCCCCTGTTAATGTTTATTTTTAAACTCGGCAACTGAAATGATTCACTGCGTTATGAACATTCTAAAGATGAGTCATTCTGGACACTAGTGACTTCAACCAGGCAACTTTAGATGGAACAGACATCTAATGGCATGTTCCTTTTGTGGACACAGCAAGCTGGACCAACTGTATTCAAATGTTAATGACTTTAAACGGAAACCTGTGGAACATCTGTACAGGTGCCACCATCTTAGTGCCAACTATAAGCCTGTTATTGTCAGCAGCAGCTTTTCATTATCCATGTCAGACACTCTCATGTGTATCTGGGGGGCTTGTTGTGTGTTTGTTTATATATATATATATATATAGGGGACAGCTTAAGGGCTCTGGTGATGGTAATTCCCCACTGTTCCATGGGTTGGTGCTGTGTCCTAATATCTTTTCTCTTCCTCCCTCTGCAGACCAAAAGACTGACAGGTGTACCACCACTGACATCATTTCAGGTGTCTGTCCACCTGGACCCACCATTTCCTACCAAGGGTTCATCACCAGAACATCTGACATCTTAAGGCAGTTCACGGTTGGATACTGAGAAGACGTTATCACTGTTGTTATAAACCCGTGTGTTTTTATCTATTTATCACATATAGTGCCTTTTCTATTTATCATATACAGTATAGTGCCTTTTATATCTAAGTATCTATCTGTTTCCTGCCAACTATGCAAAAATATATATCTCTCTCTATCTATCACATATAGCGCCTTTTATATCTATCTAGCTATCTATTATATAGTGCATTTCACATCTATCATATATAGTGCCTTTTATATCCGTCTATCTAAGTATCTATCTATTGTGGACACTGGCCCAGACACAGACAGGCAGACACGTCTAAGTCACCCACAACACGTTTATTATACAAGTCCATATTTACAAGTGCACACACAAACCCTAAAAGTCCCCAAAGTCCAGGCCTCTCTACCAGTACCTTCGTCCTTCAGGCCGCCTCACTCCTGTCCTCCCGAGCACCGTCCTTCTCTTCACCCGACTCAAGCCATCATATGGAGGGAGGCGGCCCCTTTCATAATCACCCAGATGTGCTCCAGGTGCATTCCGACAATCTTCCGCCAGCACTCCCCAGTGTGGCGGAAGTGCCGGCTGCACACCTGGAAGCACTCCGGGTGACCCCGATCCTCTTCTCCCCAACACTTCCGGGTGTGGCAGAAGTGCTGAGGTCCAGGGCTCCAAAGGCATGAGGGCGCCCCCTGGCGGTGACCACGGGCCCCTACAGGGCTGAGCTTCGAAGCTGTGGTCCTCCTAGGCACCAGGGCGGTCACCCCCACGTGGTCCGGGGGAGGCGTAAGCCCTTCTCTGGTGCGTCCAAGCCAGGTCACACCCTCCCTGCCATCTGTGACACTATCTATCTAATCCTGCCAACTATGCTAAAATGTCTACCTACAGTATCTATCTATTCATCTATCAAATATAGTGCCTTTTCTATCTATCTATCTATCTAGAATGGCCCAGCACATGATAGGTACGTCTGACCCTTAAGTCTTTAGGTTCATTTTATCGATCGATGGCCCTTGCGTGTACTAAGCATGTCCCCTACACATCCATGTGGCTTTCCTTTTTCTTGTTGTTCTTTACACAAGTCGTTAGTTTGATCAGCATCTCTAAAATGCCCCGAAAGGGTGTAAAGTGCAGCATTTCTTCATCTTCCTATGCTGCTGAACCTGGTAAGTATTTTTGAAAATGGAACTGCTCTCCTTCTATACAAAAACAAAACGAAGTCCACATGCTAGTATTCTTTTAAACGGCCATCATCATAGACGCGATATTTATGATTTTTTTTTTGTATTTTACATTTTCGTCAGAGCATCAAATCAGACTGAACTTTCCTATCTAAGTGTGACGTTTGCTGGCAACTTTGTTTTTAATGAAGGCTTTAGTGTGGTGATTGGAGATCCTTGCAAACACCATCAATTAGGCAATTAGTGGGTGAACTGGTGGGAAATCGAGCTTTTCCGTCACCACACCCCTATAGCTATTGCCAGGAAAGTGCCTCAGGCTGTACTTATGCATTTCAAATTTCCTCTTGAAAGTTTCTGCCAATGCCTGAAAGCTAGTTTATGGATGGATTTTATGTGAAAGTCATCGCCTAATTTTGGCCCTGCTACCAATTCACACCCAGTGTCCTTTCCAGAGATATTTCAATGGCGTTTTCTGTCCTCTGTAGTACTGAATCAAAACAGAACTTGACAAGACGTTTGATGTTTAAACAGAGTGAAGGCAGATCAGGAAAACACTTTTTTTGTTTTGTTTAATTATAAAAATTGCTAGAAACTGTAAGTTTTATTTAGAAGCAGCACAGCAGGGCAGCCACTCAAGCCAGAATGCAGTCGATTATGATGTGATCTCTCCACAATACACTCATAGTCCTCGGGTATTACAAGATAGCTCACCTCCTAAGATTATTGTGAGAGCAACAATGACCATGAGATCCGAAACGTTTGTGCTGAGGAAGAAGCAAAAGTTGAGAATTGGCGGATCAAAGCAGCAGGCAACCGAAACTGAAGTTGGGGGTTGAATACATTTAAAAACAAAATGTAAAACATGACGCCGAGGCTTACCGTAAATAAAGCTAAAGCTAACAACCACTAATTGAGATTCCTGTGAAGCAAAGTGCATCTATTGAGGGATAAAGAGTAAAGAAACCGGCAGCATATTTGTACTGGAATTAGCACGCCGACTGTGGTCATGTGACAAACAAATTGCGTTGCATAGATAAATAAGAATGGGATGCAATCAAAATAAACTCTATCAAACGTAAAATAAAAATCAAATCTACACAGCCCAATCAAAATATATGAATGAGCCGTGTCAATTATTACATCAAGTACAGCAGATTAGGACCCCTTCATATTCTCCACACTTCTTTGTGTAGAAGGTTTAATTTTAAATGGAGAAATTAAGACATTAGCCCACCACACTACACTCAACAACCCATAATGACAATGTGAAAAGTTTTCAGAAATTTTTGTAGTAAGAATTATAGCAAAATGACCCCTTTTATTGGTTAACTAAAAAGATTACAATATGCAAGCTTTCGAGGCAACTCAGGCCCTTCCTTCAGGCATAAAATGTAATGCAGAAACTGGAGTTCCCTGTGTTTATATACACACTAGGACAAGTAATAACACTGGTAAATCTTTAAGTGAGACATCTTAAATGTAAAAAATTTATAGAACTCTTCAGGCTAAAAATAATTATTCAAGAGAGGAGAACAATGTATGGAACACCAATAGACTTTGTTAGACCGCTATCTTATCCAAAGATCCTGACCATACATTGTTCTCCTCTCTTGAATAATGATTTTTAGCCTGAAGAGTACTGCAAAAAATTTTGCAAATTTATGAAAAATTAAAAACTGACATCTTAGCCATACGGGGACAGCTTATGGGCACTGGGAATGGTAATTCCCTGCCATTCTACCGACTGGCGCTGTGTACCGATGCCTTGTCTTTTCCTCCATCTGCACACCAGACAATTGACGGCTTTAACGCCAATGATGTCACTTCCGGTGTCTGTCCATCTGCACCGTCCTCTTCCTGCCAGAAGTGCCTAAAGATGGAAGCACTTGACAAAACATTTTCATTAGCTCTGTGCTTCGCCACCATTGTTAAAATTGAATACAATTATCTGAAAAACAGCATAAAAGACAGAGAAGACTGTGGAATATTACCAGAATGGGGAGACTTGCTAACACAACAGAAGCTACGAGAACAAGACCACGGCTTCCTTTGGTGGAGCTTGTGTCACTGCTACATGATCGGCCTCTTAGAAATTTTTCAACTGCGCATAGGTGTGAGTAGACCGAAGGTGTCGCAAAATGGGTTACACTTATAGCGAATCATCGAGAACTTACTGTTAAGAAGAATTATTGTAGTACTAGGGTGTTGTACCGTGTTAGTCATTATGAATGTAGTGAGAAGTAAAATGACACCTTTCATGCATATCTTTTTAGTTAGCCAATAAAAGCAGGAATTATTGTAACTAGAACTCCATTAGAAGCTGTACAAAAAATGTATAATCAAGATCATAACAGACATCAATTCAATAGAAAATGACTGACTGATTAAAAACGGGATGTTAACAGGTTTACAGTATTATCTGATGTACAGTACACAGTCCAATGAAATTCAACAAAATTAAAATTTGTTAATCGACTTGAAAAATCCTGTGACTCTCTGGTACCATGATGAGCAAGAAGAACTTCCTTAGTGTCATCATTAGGGTACATTTAAGGGACCAGACGCCCTGGTCTCTACATAAAGTCCGCACTTTCTCCTGGCTTAATGCGAGTTTTCTGCCGGATACTTCCCACCGCTCCAAATGAACCGGCGCCCCATCCACATCTGGTCTTCAACTCACCAGCCTGGACACCGGAATGTACTGCAATAGATGAAGTGCCTTCCAAAACTGGATGTTTGCTTTATTGTGTGACTGTTTTGTAGACGCCATTCTTCACTTTAATATCTCGAGGGTACGTAAATGCAACCAAAGTGCCACAATGCAACCCCTTGTATTCTTACTCTCTGCACTACACACACAATACATTTTTGGAGGATTCGCTGTTATTCTTGTGGTTTGGCTCAAGTCAAATGTAAACTGTAGAAAGACCTCTAGCCAGTTACACTAATGTCTGAATAATAATTCCAGAAGAATGACCTAATATGTTTTATGATTACAAAGGAACTGACCATCATCAACCTGGATGAACCATACCCCAGTTGCCTGCATGAGATGCAACACATTCTGTGGAAAGAAAAATGCTAAAAAGAGAGGAAGGGTTTTGTGGAACTTGCCAAAACTGAAGGGTTCCATTTTCCTAATGGTGCTATTATGATGTTTTGGCCCCAAAAAAATCACTAAATTCAAAACAAGGCCTAGACCTTGGAAATGAAGCCTCTGACTTTCCTACCTGCAGGCTCCACACTCAGAACATGCCTCCCAAATCAAGACCCAGAAAAATATCTCAGATGGGTCTTTCCTTAAACCTGTACTGCTACTTTGGTAATAGCAGCAAAATTATTTAGGGAAGGGATCAGAAGGAGAGACTGAGTCAAAAAGCAAACCACCGGTCAACACTGAAAAATCAACAAGAAAAATCGCCAGAGCCCAGAACAAAAGATAGAACGTATAGTCCAAAAGACTGTTCTGCTACAGCGGGGAAAATATTAATTTAGGGTTAGGTGACGAAGCTAGGTCTTAAATACAAGCAGGGGTCGTTACCAAAAAGACAAACTGATCTTTCGCCAAACCAAAAACGCTAAACAAGATTCAAAATCAAACAACAGAAAGAAGGTTCGAAAGCCGTTAGAAAAAACGAAAAAAAAAAGTTGAGAGAATCCAAACATGGATGTCTAAACAGCGCATAAATATGACCATTCATTGGGTCACCCTGATGATTTCACATGGCACACATTCTCAGGGAATTCTGAGTGGTTATCACGGCAACGAGTGACGTGAAAATCTCATAATGGTGCTGTGAATCAAATTCAAGATGGCATTGTACAAAAATGGTAAAAAATGATGGCTTCCTCAGAAAACGATAGAGAAGAAAATAAATGTCAAAATCAAATTCCTTGGCTCCAGAAACTTCTGTATTGCTGCCAAGATGCCCAAAAAAAATTCCGCAGAAAATGAATGAAATGCACCAAACATAAGAGTAACAAGAGATCACTAAAGTATGTTTTAAGTTTGATATATTGGATAGAGATAACACAGAAATGATGATCTTTAATCCCATCTTGTAAGGAATTGACGTGTCACTAACTAGTGGAGTGTTGCTAGCGAAACTATTAAATGATTCACAGAAAATGCCGGTGCCCATAAAGAACAATGTTTCGCTAGAAACATAACAAAATCAAAATACAAAAAGAAAATTACACTTGGAATGAAAGAATAACTGGTTGAAGTATATTCTCCATGTAAGAAAACCATTGGGCACTTTGTCTTAGTTCAGTTTGTTTCGACGATTTGGGTTTTCTTCCCCAAGGATTTTGGTGATGACCAGAGTTTTTCAGTTTATGGCTTTTATAATAATTTGGAGCATTTTCACTGATGTGTTTAGTGCTACAGATTTAGGGGACAGGTGCTCTGAGGTCATGAACCATCAAACAAGTCACTTTGGAATAAAAGTTCACCATAAAGACATAGCTCTGAGCTCATAGATCTGAGTTTACAGCTTCAAAAGACATCAATGATCTACACACTTAATACCTTCACCTTCGTCTAGGGACCTGGGTTCAATTGGAAGGAAATTGTACTTTTATAAAATTCACTGGGAACACTGAGAGAACATCCAAATATCACCCAGCTGGGATATTAAACTCAGACACCTGAAGCTGTGAGATGCCATTGCTGACCAACGAGCCCCTGTAGTACATTTTATTTTATTTAAACTGAAAAGGTACAAAAGAAAGAAAAATAAGGTAAAGCTTAAATGTTTGTTTTAGTGTGCAGGTACTGCATTTTGTTCAATGACGATGCAGCGTGCAGATGTCCTTCTTGTACTTGTTTACAAAGTTGTTTTCAGCAAAACAAAATGTGTGTGTTTGTGTGTTTTTATTTTTTTGATGCGGTTAACATTAAAGAAACACTGCGGCCGAGCTAAAGTGACTCAGACATCACAATTTGTTGTGGTCGATTGACCAACCAAGCCACCATTCCCAGACACTTCTGGGGAAAGAAAGGGAGATTTCAAACATTGGCCTTAATAACGCCTTTAGGCTTCTCTGGAGGAAATGACTAATTAATTGGCCGCGGCTTTCTCAGCAGAGGCCGTTTGGTAATCAACCTTTTGTTTTGCACAGACGGCTTTGTGTCCTTAAAGGTACAACATAAGTGTGAGATGTTCTTTTCTTTTATTTAACAGCAATTCAAAGCATCTCTCCAATTTCTGAACCACGCTTTTCCCAGTACACATTCATGGGGAGGAGAAGCCTATCCTTGCAGCTTTGTGTGTAAGGCAGAAACCAACTCCAGATGCCAGGCCAGGCTGAAACATTCAGACTTCTTCAATAAATAATTCATTTATTATCTGAACCATCTTTGAGTCACAGAAAGTAAGCAGGCAGCACTGAACACAAGGCCGGAACCCACTTGGAAAAGGATTCCAGTCTATTGTGGGGCATGTTTTACATGTACACATCTCTCTGTCATAAATGGAAATCCTGAGACAAGACTTTTTCAGAGAGATAATTTCAAGTCCTGCGATATGAGACTTTGGCCATGAGATTTCTTCAAGTCACGCCCCCCTCTCAACCATATTCAACGACACACACGGTCCTCTCACCTTTCATTCGTGTAAATGCTTCTGATAGACACAGTTCCTGCACTCTTAGTTCTTATAAATTTTTACGTTTTCCTCACTTTAAGTTCCTTTAGAAAAAGACTTATTATCTCCAAATCTTATTGAAGAATTTAATCCCGAAGGGTTATCAACAGAAGAAATGAGTACACGGGCAACCCTAGCACAGAGAAACAATGAAGTCAAATGCATTAACGCAAAAATTGTTGATCGGTTACATGGCAAATTGGTTAAATACGTATCAATAGACTATGCTGAAACAGTTGGTAGTGATGGTTCGAAAGATGAAAACATTAACTTATAATATTACAAAGAATATCTGCAACCATTAACACCATCCGGTCTTCCACTGTCCGAATTACTGTTGAAAGAAGGATGTATCCAAGAAAGGTAATGTAGTACATCTCCCATGAATAACATTAGACACCAAAGTAGATCTTGATATGCCATTCATATTAAAACGTTCACAGTTTCCCGTAACAATAGTTTTTGCAAAGACAATTAAGAATTCACAGAGACAAACAATCGAAAAAGTCGGTGTATAAATTCAATGCGATTTTGATGAAAATTGAATTAAAAAAATTTACAGCAAAAAGTGTAAGTTTAAAAAGTACTTGCGTGTTAATTTCTAATCCAAACAGAACGAGATCATATAACACAAATAACACAACAAATAACTCTAATGCAACATGAAACATAATTTACTTTCAAATTATTACGTTTTACTCTTTTTTACATTACTTGCTGTAATGTAAAACAGTCAGTTCTATTATGCATATGTAACAATTCCCATGAAAATAACAATCTGTTTAAATTGTACATCCGTATCCCCATACATAAGCAGCTGAACCACGAATTGGCTAGCGCGTGGTGCCCACACGGTGGGTTGGTAAGCGAAGCGAGCAGGGGGCAAAGCCCCCCTAGTATATATGTATAATACAGAATTACAGGAAGACAAAGTCTATCCAGGCAGTACATGGCACACAGCAGGAACCATTCTTGGAGGGGATGCCCATGTATTGTTGGGCACATTCCCTTGGACTTCTGCATTAAATTATTTATTATCTGAACCATCTGATGGCAAAAAAGAGTCACAGGGTTAAAGAGTTTTTCCAGTATTAAACAAGCCAGGAAACAACCATGAGGGGATTTCAGTCTATTGTACGATGCCTTTCCTTTAACACTAATAATTACTCATTTATTAAATAATTTATTCTGTTATTGCAATAAAGATTTAGAATTAGTAAGAGTCTGCCCTGGTAGCATTAGACCTGAGATGGGATGCCAGCCTATTGTAGGGTGTTTTTCACATTTATTCACTACTTTAGTTTCTAAATCTTCTTATTCTACTACAGTGTGACGGACAGCAAAACCTGCCCTGGCAGGACTGGGCACAAAGTTGGAGTTACCACTATAAAGTGTCAGAATGAGTATGAATTCCACCGTGGCAGCATTGGACACAAAGGAGGAATCAACCCGGGAAGGGATGCCAGTCTATTGTAGAGCACTTTCCCTCTCAAACTGACTTATTACTTTATCCTTTACACTGTTTTTATACCGCTTATTCTAATACAGACTTCAAGGGAGAAAAGCCTGTCCTAGCAGCATTAAATCCAGGGGATGCCTGTCTATTTAGGGTAATTTCCCGCTCGCATGTTTTTATTTATTGCTTTATTTTACTGGCAGTTTAAGTCATTCTTTATACAGTCTTCAATTGATCCAAAATGCTGCTACAAGAATGATTACAAGAACTAGAAAGTATAAACCTATAACCCCTGTCCTTGAGTTGTTGCACTGGCTCCCAGTTAAGTTTAGGGCTGATTTCAAAATCTTTCTGTTAACATATAAAGCCTTAATGGCTGAGGCCCTGTTTATCTATCTGAACTTTTTATTACATACAGACCACTGTGGTAGATGAAAGTGATTAGTTGCTGGAAGGTAATCTGTGTTGAAGTATCCACACAAGCATGGCCGTGAATTTACAGGCTTCCTTCCGGGTTAAAGCAAATAGAGCAGGCACACATAAGGCATACTTGGTAATTGGAGGAAGCCAGTTGAGGTGTCCCTATGGGACTGGAGGAAGTGATCCCATCGGCGTAATGAAAAGGTCAAGATGGACACCAGAGGTCGTCTCCATTTGTAGTGGAGTCTGTCATTAGTGGAGGGTGCAACACAGAATGTATTTATGTCCATATGCATAGAGAAGTGGGGATAAATGTGGCAAGTCGGACTTTAGCTTTTTTGTGCTATATTTATTTTGAAAGAAGTCTTTTTTTGTGTCCTTGAGCAGTCTGAGAAACAATAAAAAGGGGAAAGCACCTAGGTTTCTCGTTAAGTTTTTGTTTTGATTCTGAAAGTCCTTGGTAGTCTCTTCTAGCGGCCTAGATGAGAACAGGCCATTCAGCCCAACAAAGATTGCCAGTTCTACCCACTTAATTCTTCCAAAATAACATCAAGTCGAGTTCTGAAAGATCCTAAAGTCCTACTTTCCACCCCACTACTTTGTCACTTATTCCACGTTTCTGTGGTTCTCTGTTTGAAGAACTTCCTAATGTTTGTGCGAAATGTACGCTTATTCCGTGTTCTTGTTGACCTCATTTTAAAGTCTCAGTCTTGATCCACTGGACTAATTCCCATCCTAATTTTAAACACATCAATCATGTCTCCTCTTAACCTCATTTTGCTTAAACTGAAACCTGCCTCCTGCCATATAGCACCCTGTTCAACGGAGCTGTCCCGACCAATACAGCACCCTGCTGTCAGGGGTAAAAACAATAATCTCGAACAAACACTTTAAAATGGTCATCTTAGGTCAATGACTTCATTCCAGAAGAAACCAATATTGTACATTTGGAGCCAGGAAATGAATGTGCTTGTCTGGACGACCTTGACTTGGACTTTAAATGTGGGAAAGTTCCCAGTAGCTCTGTGAGTGATAAACGCCTTACTTTTTTCCTGTGAGATGCTCCCTTTTGTGTTTTTTTGCTACGGTTTTCCAGAAGGTTCCCTTTGTGTTCTTTCACTGACTGCCCAGTCACTACACGCTGGCAGATGAGAACTGATCGAAACTGGCGATGCTTCATCTCCTGGCACCACATTTCCGTCCCACAGACTTTGTGCGGTACCTTTACCAGCCACAGGAGTCTATATTGTACTGTTCGCGGTGTTCCAAATTTTTGGGGTTTCATAAGTGTTTTGTTTAAAATTATATTTTGCAGGAACAAACAAACTTAAAAATATGGATAAGTTACTGGATTTCTAAAAGAAGCTGATACAAACCCGCTACAGATATTGGATGACACACACTACGCACTAAAAAATATGCTTAAGTGAAGGGGAAAATCCACCCGTTCGAATTCCCCATTTGATCTTTTCAGTTGAACGGCTTACAGTTTGCTAGTTTCTGACAAAGGCTTTTTCTCCAGTCCAGCCCCTTGATTAATTGCCCAGGTGGCCTGTCATTTAAAAATCACCTTGTCAGAGCACCTGCTTCCAGTCCCATTGTTGGAACCTGTGTAGGCCAAAAGCCTGCTGTTGTAATTTGGGACTACGCAGCCTTGAGTGAGGCCTATCTAGTGGGCCCACCCCTCTATGGAAAACACGTCTCAGTTTATTTGTGTGATTTTGTGAGCTGTACACCCATTTTTGAGTTTCTGTTGTGGCAGGAATCTTAACAAACAAACAAACAAACAGGCAGCAAAATTAATCATATGTCACCTCCAAAACACAAACAAAGCCACAGAAAACAAAGTTTTGGATTGTCACCAGATACATTTGAAACATTAAGTCTAAATCACAAACCACTGTATTTTAAAAAGTTTCACCTGCAGTCATTTCTAATTTGCTGTGCTTTATCAATATGCAACAAATCACCACTCCCCGGCTCCACGATTAGCAGGTAGAAAACTACCCAACCTCGAAATGTCCATCTCCCTTCACCACAAAAATCTCAGCACACATAGCCATTATGAAGTCTCCATTAAATCATTTTTTGCAAGTCTATTTTCATGTATTTTATTTTTATTATTTGACTCTCCTATTTGTAACCCAGCCACAGAGGATTCACAAACCAGTGTGTTTCTTCGTGCCGGTCCGAAGCCCAGATAAATGGGGAGGGTTACGCCATGAAGGGCATCCAGTGTCAAATTTTGCCAAATCAATATGTGGACAATGATACAGATTTCCATACTGGATCGGTCGAGGCCTGGGTTAACAATGACCATCATCAGTACTGTTAGCCAACAGGGTGCTGGCAGAAATTGGGCTACTGTTGGCTGAAAATGGAGAAGAAGAGAGGGGAGATGTGTCCGGAAGCAGGAGGACAGGAGGAAGGTAAAGAGAGTAGAACTGAAGATAGGAACTTTGAATGTTGGCAGTATGACTGGTAAGGGGAGAGAGTTAGCCGGTATGATGGAGAGAAGGAAGGTTGATATATTGTACGTACAAGACACTAAATGGAAGGGGAGTAAGACCAGGTGGATGGGAGGTGGATTCAAATTGTTCTATCATGTTGTGGATGGGAGGAGAAAGGGGGTAGGAGTTATTCTGAAGGAGCAGCAAATCATCACAGCAGGAGCTGAAAACCAGTAGTTCTACATTACTCAAATGTCACCTCAAAAAAACAAACAAAGCCACAGAAAACAAAGTTTTGGATTGTCACCAGATACATTTGAAACATTAACTCTGAATCACAAACTACTGTATTTTAAAAAGTTTCACCTGCAATCTTGGACAGTGTTTTTGAGTGCAATGCTGGTTTAAATAGAACTAGCCAACCCGCAGCGTACCATACGCCGCATAATCAGGCCGGTTTTTTAATGATTTTTAAGCACAGGGAGAAAATTAACATTTGAAAAATTGGTAATGTAATAAATCAGCAAGAAAAGCAACATTGTAACAATGCACAGAACGAACCAACACACAATCGTCCATGCGGCGCTCAGGGTGGAATGGGAATAGAGGTCGTGTGGTGCTTCTTTGTGAACCGGTCAGGCACAGAGAAGTTCAGCTGCTGAGAGAGCGTCTTGACTGTTGCAGGGCCTGCATTGGTGAAGCAGGTGAGACGGTAATGAAACAGAGGCACAGGTAGCGAGGTGGGTGTGTACAAAGTGCAGGAGCATCTAAGAAGAAGACGCAGGTTTGTCGCAGAAGCGAATTGCTGTATGTAGCGTGTAAAACAGTGTGCTATGGTGCATGCGGTCATGCGCCATAACCGAAAACTCGGTTTTTAAAGACTGCTTACTTCATTGTGTTTTAACCTCAGTTGTAAAGGAATGTTTTAAGGATCCCATGGGATACCCCTCGCAAACCGTTTTACACGCTGTATATGGCGATTCACCTCCGCGAGAAACATGCCTCTATGAACAGTCAGCATGGGTCGGAGCTGCATGTTGCCTCTACGACAGACGAATATAAATGACGCCATTTTTTCTGTGTCGTCGCGTCTGAGTTGGTGGGCGTGGCTCTGCGAGTTGTCTTTGTATCCAATGGTCTTGGAGTTGGTGGGCGTGGCTCCTTCCTGCGTGCGCCATAGGTGTCTCACTTGTCTTCGGCTTAGTGAATCCACGCCCCTTCCGGCGTGCTTTCCATGGTTGTCTTGCCTTAGTGAATTACATATATAGATTAGGCCAAACGGGCTGAAACATAACAGATATTACAGTTTACAGATCATCTCACAACAGTAAGGGGAAGAAATTACGCACAATTAGCTTACAAATAACTAAAACCTGGCAGTTACTTACAGAATATGGAACAGAGTTACTTCTGAGAGAAATTTAGTTTAACTATTTTATAGAAATGGGGAAAAAATAAAAAAGTGAACACTAAAAGGCTTCTTTATTAAATTACCTGGCGTTAAGTTGTGGTCACATCCTTACACTATCTGCTTATTGTCTGTTCGTTGTATTGCCATTTAAGGCTGCATTTATAAAGGCAAATGTAAAACATGTGTAGTCATTTAAACCCAAAATGTAATTTTCACATGCAAGTTGCTTTTAGGTAATCCTACTGTAAAATTAACATGTTATTAATTGGTTTCTATTTCTTACTCTTTACTCTCTTTTTGGCAACAAATTCACAGATCTGACACTTGTTTTGGGATTTTTTGAAGTGGTAGATTAAAATTTTGTTGCTTATTTTTTAACTAGACATTAAGCCCATTACAATAACGGGTGCTAGAACAGTAGTGCATAAACATTAGTAGGACCAGTCTATATTAAATGGCAAGGGACCCTGACCTCATTCTGTTTCTTGTCTTAATTTTTTTTTTGTCAAAAATATTTTTTCAAGAAGCCTAAAGTAAAATAATAACAAAAATAAAATAGAAACGTATGACAATATAGTAAGTATAATTAATATTGCCTTAGTGTAAACCTTTGTAACAATCTGTAATACACAAAATCTGAAGAAGATATTTAGGAAAAATTTTCTATTTTTTTACCTCATGAAATTTTTCTATAAAATTTCATTACAGACAACATTTCTTGTAAATATTCTTTCTGAGTTTGGCAAGAGTTTGCCTTGTTCAGGACCATCTACAACCTTGACAACAACATCTGGAAAATTCTAACTCTTGATGATGCAACATATAACTGACCGTGGCTGAATACTGGTTCGGGCAAGTAAATGCCAACTTTTTGTAAGGTTTGCTCTTCTGAGTCTCTTTCTTTTAGCGTTTTTCTGACGCTCATTTTCTTTTCTTCAATCGATCTATTTGCTCTTGTTTTTCTTTGTCTTTCAGCCTTTCTTTTGTTGATGTGTACTTGTTGAGCTGACCGTTCTTCCAGGAGATGTTACTTATATAGGATTTGATTGTCTGTGTCTTTTGTCCTACTTGATGTGTCCTTTTTTTTTGGGTGGCATGTTGTTAGTAGATATGTCCATAATATTTTCTCTTACAGTAATTCTAGCTTGTATGTGGCTGTAAAATGCGCCAGTGTATTGTGTGCCTTTAAACTTCTCTCGCAGTAATACTGGTTTGTATTTCCGTAAAATGCCTGTAATTTTCTCTGACAGTAATACTGGCTTTGATGTCCGCAATATGACTTTAATTTTCTGTCACAACAGTGGGCAATCAGCAGAGTGTCCCCAGCAACTGATGTAATGTGTGGCGTGTAGCTGATAATCGTGCCCGTAGTGTCTCCCCAGCAAGTACTGTGCAGTTCCTCAGCAAGCATTTTAATCTGTGTTGGTGTGCAGCTGATTATTGTACGTGTGGCATCTCCCCAGATTTTTCTACCTAATCAGCAATCTCCCCAGCAATGATGTCTTTTATTTGCTTATCTTGCGCTGCCACGGTTAGGCCATTCACTGTGTGCCCAGCTTCGAGTGTGTGTGCGAACAAGGTGCTGTGTTCATGGGCAGGGCACGGTGCGATGTGCGTTGCGGCCCCGCACATGCGCACTTCAGCAGAAGACATACACACACGGACACCTGAACGCACACAAGGCTTTTATTAAAGAGGATAGATGTGTTTCAGACACCATTTTGTTTTCACGATCATCGCCATTTTGGGTCTCCCGTCATCAGGTCTGCTGCTCACATTATTATGGGCATGTCCTTAGAGGTTGTGACCTTTGAATAATTGGTTAAAAGGTTGGCCAAGAGGTAACTTCCTTACCTGAGCTACAGACACCAAACAGCCTTGAAGGCACCTGCTATGGAGTTTAATTGAATTAAAATGTTCTTCTAGTTTTGACTACAACTTTTGTCTCATGTTTTTGCTTTGACACGTTGTTTTTTGATCTCCTGGTTTTGACCCTTTTTTCTGTTTAAAATGTCCATGTTGCCTTACAAGTCCTTGTGCAACTCTTACAGGGGGCCACAATTTGAGGCCACACTTGTGCAAGGGGAACACAAATGGAGCAGTTATTCAACAGATGATTCTCTAAATTAGAGATAACGCTACCAGAAATTTGAGTTAACATTAGCCAGTCTGTTATCTAGCTAAATGAACCCCTTCGTAACTTACTATACATTTATAGGAGTCCTAAGCACTAAAGAGTTCCAGAGCATGTAGTCCCAAACACTTCTAATAATGGCCACTGGAGGGGGGAGATCATTGCCAAACCTGGGCTAGTAATAAGGGCAATCATTGAATCTTTATAGAATAAAAGGTTTAGTCTTTACAAAAAAGTAGCCTTATTACAATAAAAGTCAGTGGAACACAAAGGAAAAAAGGAATTGGCTGGAACAAGAAGGCAATCCAAGTTGAACAATCCTAATACAGAATCCAAAAGTAAGGCCAAAGCACGCAGCAGAAAGACAGAAACTTCTAGAAAAATCGCAAGACATAAAGAAATTACAAAAACACCTGAACTCACCAACTCCGGAGCGCATTCACCATGAACTGTGGAAGACCCTCCAGATTTATAGGGTGGAGGCCAATTCCTGGCGGTGATTCGCAAGTGACCCCATCAAAAAAGTTTTGTACATAATCAACATATATAAAAGTACAAAAGATTAAAAAAAAACATGAAATTAAACTACAGCCATGATAGAGGAAACCTGGTGGAGACATGAGAATGTGTACAGAGTCCAGTGGATTTATAATTTGCTGTGCTTTATCAATATTCAACAAATAGCTACTCCCCGGCTCCATGATTAGCGACTAGAACTACCAGACCTCGAAACGTCCATCTCACTCACCACAAAAATCTCAGCACACATAGACGTTATGAAGTCTTCAATATACTTTTTTTTTTTAAATCACACCCCGCCTCCAGCTCCACCCCTTTCAGTCGGGACTTCTTCACAGGAAGTAGTCATCGTTTGACCTTGATGGTCCCTGTTGCGATTATTCTCTTAAACCATGTCGACCATTGTGTTATTTTGCAGTTGTCACTTGATTAATTGTGACATCCTAGTTATCTGCTGATTTATTCACACAATATAAATCACACTGCTTATTTGAAGACTTTAACAGTTTCTTCTTTAGTGTTTTATGGCAACACATTTTTCCATTTCACATCCATGGCTTTACAGATTGGGATCAGCACCCCTCCCCCACCACGGAAATCTGTTTTTTATAAAGATGTCCGTAATTAAGCTGTCGGAGATCATTAACGCTTACAAAGCCCAGCAGCTACCAAGCAGCCACAAATTCAGTCTTTTCTTTTTTGTGTTTTATAATAATTTGCTTTATACCTTAGCCAAGGTCTGCTTTCAAAATGAGTTCACTTTCTAATATGATGCAACACTTGGTCGGCTGCGACTCTAAAATTCATTTGCTTTGGCTGACAAAGATTTTAACTGTTTTATAAAGCAACAATATCCTTCTTAATGTGAAGTGTGTTTTACAACACAGGTTCCTGTTATTGTGCCATATGCGTTATGCTAATCAATGTACAACAGGCTGCCATTCACTTGGTCCATGATTAGTAAGCATGACAGACAGCCTTACCTCCATAATGTAGAGCATTTTAAATAACCCGGGGGCAAAGGGCAAAAAGTGCATAAAATTAAAGCAATTTACCCCTCAAACAACACAGACAGACCATGAAAAGACCCCAGCATTGCACACAATAGTAGTAACAATTTCCTTACTAGTTACTAGGTACACTGGTTACCTGTGTCTTTCAGAATTGACTTTAAAATTCTGCTTATGGTTTATAAAGCCTTAAATAATCTCGCTCCATCTTATATATCGGAATGTCAGACACTTTATATTCCAAATCATAACCTTAGATCTTCAAATGAGTGTCTGCTTAGAATTCTAAGAGCAAAACTTAAAAGAAGTGGTGAGGCAGGCGGCCTTCTGCTGTTATGCACCTAAAATCTGGAATAGCCTGCCAATAAGAATTTGCCAGGCTTATACAGTGGCGCACTTTAAAACACTGCTGAAAACACATTACTTTAACATGGCCTTCTATTAACTTCACTTTAATTTAATCCTGATGCTCTGTACGTTCAATTCATTATAATAACTATTCATGGTGGCTCTAAAATCCGTACTAATCTCTACCCGTTCCTCCCCCACACTATGCGACTCTTCAATTCCACCTGGGGGGGTAAACGTTAATATTATACAAAATTATTGCCTGTTATACTTTCATAGTTATCACTCTTTAATTTAATATTGTTCTTTATCAGTATGCTGCTGCTGGAGTATGTAAATTTCCCCTTGGGATTAATAAAGTATCTATCTATCTATCTATCTTTACTCTCTCTTCTGTTTCTTTTTCTGGTTTCTTTGTGGTGGCGGCCTGTGCCACCTCCACCTACTCAAAGCATCATGATGCTCCAACATTGATGGACTAAATGCCAGAAGTCTGCATGACCATCATCATCAAGTCCTTCCGTGAGAACCCTAAATACAAAGAGGACTGATCATTTATGTGAGGTAGAATGCCCAGAGGGGACTGGGTGGTCTCATGGTGTGGAATCCCTGCAGATTTTATTTTTTTTCTCCAGCCGTCTTGAGCTTTTTATTGTTTTTTCTGTCCTCCCTGGCCATCGGACCTTACTCTAATTCTATGTTAATTAATGTTGACTTATTTTAATTTCTTACTGTGTCTTTTATTTTTCTGTTCTTCATTATGTAAAGCACTTTGAGCTACATTTTCTGTATGAAAATGTGCTATATAAATAAACGTTGTTGTTGTTGTACTTAATTCCGGGAGCAACGACCTGCGGTAGCCTTTTGTACAAAAGCTCTCTCTTTTCTTTTTTTGACTTTGATTAGCATATTTTGTTATTTATTATTATTACTGTTAGCAGTGCACTTCAGAGAAATCACATGGCGAGCACTGAGGATCTGAAGGCTAACTAATGTCCACGACATTTGTGAACGCACGTAAGAGACTTTGAGGAACATAAAGTAAGTAGCAATCCCTGTGCTCAGTTGGTAGCACTATGATGACTACCACCAAAGGAGCCATCTATCTCACACCGTGTCAGAGGAACAGCTCCTTCTAGGATGGCAAAGGTGAAGATCCAGAGTGAGGATAAATGGAAGGTGGACACAGGGCCGCCTATTTTATGCACCTGTAATCAGCGGCGCGTTCACGAGTTGTCGGATGACATCTTTCAGAAGTCGTATCAACATCAGGATGACTCATAAGCCAGCAGCATGGAGTGCTCCTCACCCAAGTTTGTGGGATACAACCTAAAATTGGCATCAGACATTTCAAAGAATCTGTGGCTTTGAACTATTTTCTGCCCCCACACTAAAATTTACATTCGCTATGACTCTCTACTTAATGATACTTGTCTTTTGTCCAGGACTTTGTTTATGAAATCTTGTCTTCCCAGCTCTGTCCTTTCCTAGTTAATTTTTTTCACAATCCGCTTCTTTTCTTTCTTTTCTTTTGCTACTTCAACGACGTTTAATTTAAAACTAGCTTCGTATTTTCTTCTGATCGAGCGCTCCATCGTAGATAAAGGATGCTCTTACGATAAAGGTGTATGAGGGTGTGAGATACAAAAAACACAAACCAGAGCAAACAGCACTTCGGAATAGTTTGTGTATTACCATGTGGTCATGTAGGCACAATACAAAGAAAAAGAAAGGCTGTGTGCTCCGTGGTTACTCTCTCAGGTGGGCGTTAGCATATCATAATCTCTTGGATCAATAGCGTGAGTTTTCCACATTCGACTTATATGACCAACATTATAAAATAGCAGAAATTATACGGTAAAGTCTAGCCCTGATTTATCCACGGGAGAACTTAAATGTGAGTATATACAGTAGCTGTTATCTGCACAGTCTCTCAAGTGTCTGCCACTGTAGCTTACACTCCTTGTGAGTTCTCAGAGGTTTCTTTGAGGCCTCCCTCACTCATCTTCTTCAGTTTCTGTGGATTTACAGCTCTGCCATACTCTTTCCAATATCTTCATGATTGATTTCACTAGATATTCAGTGACTTGGAGGTTTTCTCATTCCCCCATCCCCTAACTTGTGCTTTTCATGGAGTTGCTTGGCATGCTATTTTATCTTCATTGTGTAGGGTTAGGCCACCCTACTGATTCATCATAAGTCGAACCTTCCAGATACAATCATTTGAAATCCAAGACAAGTGACCTGCATTGAACTAATGATGGGCTGTTCCAGTGATGATTTAGAGGTGTCATATTAGGGGGTGAGTCCACCAAGACTGAGCATTGTCGTTCCATCCACCCATTATCCAACCCGCTATATCCTAACTACAGGGTCACGGGGGTCTGTTGGAGTCAATCCCAGCCAACACAGGGCACAAGGCAGGAAACAAACCACAGGCAGGGTGCCAGCCCACCACAGGGTGCTCAAACCCACACACCAAGCACACACTAGGGTCAATTTAGGGAGGAAACACACACAGACACAGGGAGAACATGCAAACTCCACACAGGGACGACCTGGGAAGCAAACCCAGGCCTCCTAACTGCGAGGGAGCAGCGCTACCACTGCACCACCGGGTTGCCGGTTCAACATTGTTACCATTGTTATTCAACTTCAGTATGCACATGGCCACCTCAGAAATCCAGACACCACATCTGTGAAATATGTTATACGACGTTTACTTTGCTGATGTCTTGTACATCACCTTGGAACAGTGCACTCCATAGTAGAATTCATAGCTGGAGGAAAAGGGTTTGCTTGCTCTTTCATCTAAAGGTGGTGGAGTACACGGAATGCAGCATTCAAATGGATGGTACCATACCAGTCCTCAGCCAAGACATGAAGAAGATTACCAGCGTCAGATACCTTGATACCGAGTGAATGGAGTCCTCTGCAATAGGAATATGCCCGCACACCTCAAGGTAGGTTTGCATTGGTACAAAAATTTTGGCTTCATTATCAATATCAGCTCTTGGACTTCAGTACAGGCACCAAAACGATTCTGAAACAAATAATGGATAATAGCCATTTAACTGCGTTGTTCTCTAAGCTTACATGCAAACACACCTTGCTACTTGGGTAGACAAATGTGCACCATCTCACTTGTACGCCACACTTCATATGTCAATAAGAGGAGCTTCCTCTTTGGACCATCAGAAAGTTTACTTTAATATTTATTTGAAGAGAGAGGGGTTTGGGGGAGGGGTGGTCTGAATTGGCCCCGCCTTGGAGTTCAGATTGCATCTAGAAATGACAGACAGTGAGGTGCTTCAGTACTAGCATTTATTTGTTTTCATTCCTTCAGCTTTCACGCAGATGCACCTCCCTTGTGCACAGCAGTCTGTAGATCAATAAGAGGAACCTCCTCTTTTGACTATTCAGCTAATTTACATATATAATACTAGCTGTGTAAGCCCATGCTCTAAAAAAGCCCAGGGTCCTAGAGACTATTGAAATCGTCAGAAAAAAACTGAAATGTAGAGATGTCAGGAAATTGAAAGGAACTCCTCTGGGCATCTCTCTCCTAGGAGGATTCGTTTTGCTGACATGCTCGCATCATTTGTGCATTAGCGGCTAAGCAACTGTCTTTCTTCTGAGGTTTCGTTTTGCTGACGTGCTGGTCTCCCTTGTGTATCCTTGGAGATGAAGCCCTTAACCTACCTCCACCTCTCACTTCATGGCCAGACAGACACACACACTTCCACGTGTAGCTTTCAAATCCTGGCTGAAGACTCACTACTTCAGTTTAGCATATCCTGACTAGAGCTGCTGATTAACTGTGCAGACTGCATCTCTGTTGTTAGTCATGAGCACTAAAGCATAAGTAATATGTTAGTTAGAATTTGTTACTAACACTCAACTACTCCGTTTCTCTTCTCGGTACTCAAATGTGGTACTTGGTGCCACGGCCCACCTGGCAAGTTGTTTTGTCTGCCTAAAGTAAAGTCATCCCTGATGGAGGATCTCATTAATCATCAGGTAGAGGGGTCCGATCATCAGATTGGCTGGCCCAGCGCTGACTCAGCTGTGGAATGGCCATATGGGGGAAGCAGCTTGATGAATGAGGTCTCTAGGACTCTAAACAAATCCAAACCATGTTATGGGATATCATCTACTGTTAAATTCTGCTCCGTACTTGTAATATTTTTATAATGCATTGAGGATTTGTTCTGTTCTGTGCATTGTGTTGTATTGTATTGACCCCCTTCTTTTTGACACTCACTGCACACCCAACCTACCTGGAAAGGGATCTCTCTCTGAACTGCCTTTCCCAAGGTTTCTTCCATTTTTTCCTACAAGGGTTTTTTGGGAGTTTTTCTTTGTCTTCTTAGAGAGTTAAGGCTGGGGGGGCTGTCAAGAGGCAGGGCCTGTTAAAGCCCATTGCGGCACTTCTTGTGTGATTTTAGGCTACACAAACATAAATTGTATTGTTTAAGTTTATATACAAGATTGTTTTGAAGATCGTTTTGGACCAAATAGGTGATTTAAGCTAGTTTTAATACGAATATCATTTCATTAAACAGCAGATGGTCAGCCATGGAGACCCAATCGTGGTTAGAAACATCTAGTGCTAGGTGCTTGAAAATTTCCATTTACTTTTGCCACGAGTCATAGAACTGGACTCACAAGATGTGACCACACTATGGACATCAATGTCCACAGGATTATGAAAGTAGCACCCATTGACGATAAAATATTGGAAGTCAACTTGTGATGGGCCACGTTATGCAAAGTGAAGATCACTCCATGGCAAACTTCAGCTTACAAGGAAAACAACCATGTGGTTGTCACAAGAAGTGATGCCCTGACAGATTGAAGGACAACATACGTCAAGTTGAAGCCAGCCTGGAAGACGTTGCAGGTCGGGAGCAATGGAGAGAGACGTGCAAGTCGGTGGACCCTGAGCTTGTACAACACCAACAGTGTGGTGAATACGTATGAGATCAATGATTCATTGTTTTATATTTGTTATTAATTGGGGCCATTTTGCAGTGATTTGTGTTTATTTTGATCAAAAAAAGAAGTTTTTAAAAGTCATTGTCAAAAAGTGCCAAATGAAATCTGCTACGGTTCAAGGCAATATGACAATAAAATGTGAAAACTTCCAAGGGGGCAAATACCTTTTTATAGGACCCGTATTTTTAGAAAGTGGTGGTTTGGTAATTGTTGACTTATAACTTTTAAGACATTATCAAAGAATTTTGGTAATCAACCTGTTCCTTGTTTTAAATTTGAATTATATTTCAACCTGGGAAACACCATCCTAAATCTATGACCAGAAGACATTTTTTTATCTCCCAAGTTTATTTACATGTGACATGAGGCAGAAAATGGACACAGAGACTCAAGAGTTTCCATAACCACTGTGTGGATGATCAGACTGTGGCTAAGATCCGTTTTTATCCTACTCGACAACTGCGACTCCCCAATTCCCACTGAGGGATTGCCCTGACAGAATGTGAATTCCCACCATGTGCACTGCAGTGTGCCCAGATGATTAAATCCTGCCGAACCGTCCAGATGTTCCGAGGTCTCCCAGTGAATTGCAGATGCTATTTTCAACTCCTAGACTGCTGAATATTTTGAGTATTTTTGTACTGGCCAGCACTAGCTGTTCATATTTATCCCAGACTCCCTTTGTCACTGTCAGAATTTGGAATTGTTTCCATTAGAGAGAAAACGTCATAGATTTCCCAACGATTATTTTGCGGTTACTTTTTAAATCCATAAAAAGGTAAATATGTAAAATTTAAAACCTCAGGGTAACCACCACAAAACTTTCATGTGGTTTCCATAAAGTCAACGCCAAAGGCTACTTTATGGTACCGCTTGAGAGAATTCCAACTTTTCCGTGTAGAACACCCAATGTGCCACATGATAAACATTCCTGTTCCACCTAAATGAGCGCTCTGATTCTACAGGGAGCCCATTCATAAATGATACAAGACGAAACTGACTCCTCCATTTTTCTTTCCAGTCTAGCAAGCCTCTGCTGAACAGTAGGAGTGTGTGTTGGTTTTCAGTTCCCCACATTTAACAGCCATAAACGCCCTTTTACTGGCAGTGAATTCATGGTTGACATATTTAGTTCTCCGTGGCTGGTAAACCAGTATTGTAGCGGTGGAGCTTTTTTTTGGGTAAATTTGGTTTAAAAATAGAGCTTTCTTCTAAATCATAAAGGGGACCTCACTCTGAAAGTCCGGTTCTTTTTTCCTTGTTACTTTGAAATTCACACAATGAAAGCAAGAAGTGTGCCTTTCCCAGTGAGATAAACTATAAGATTAAAGGCGTATCCAGAACGGCCATCCATTTACTAAAAGCAAATAATCCAATGAAAAAGCTAAATTAGTTGTTGTAGGGTCAGGTATCAATTCTGGATTAGATTATATCAGATTAGAAACGATACTCTTTATTAATCACCAAGGGGAAATTCAAATGAATTTAGCAGCAAAAATATGTGCATCACTTTTTCCACATTTTGTTATGTTACAGACTTATTTCATAATGGATTAAATTCATTTTTTCCCCTCAGAATTCTACACACAACACCCCATAATGACAACGTGAAAAAAATTTATTTAAAAATAAAAAAACCTGAGAAATCCCATGTACATAAGTATTCACAGCCTTTGCTCAATACTTTGTCGATGCACCTTGGGCAGCAATTCCAGCCTCAAGTCTTTTTGAATATGATGCCACAAGCTTGGCACACCTATCCTTGGCCAGTTTCGCCCATTCCTCTTTGCAGCACCTCTCAAGCTCCATCAGGTTGGATGGGAAGCGTTGGTGCACAGCTATTTTAAGATCTCTCCAGAGATGTTCAATCGGATTCAAGTCTGGGCCACTCAAGGACATTCACAGAGTTGTCCTGAAGCCACTCCTTTGATATCTTGGCTGTGTGCTTAGGGTCGTTGTCCTGCTGAAAGATGAACCGTCGCCCCAGTCTGAGGTCAAGAGCGCTCTGGAGCAGGTTTTCATCCAGGATGTCTCTGTACATTGCTGCAGTCATCTTTCCCTTTATCCTGACTAGTCTCCCAGTTCCATCCCTACAGCATGATGCTGCCACCACCATGCTTCACTGTAGGGAACGTATTGGCCTGGTGATGAGCCGTGCCTGGTTTCCTCCAAACGTGATGCCTGGCATTCACACCAAAGAGTTCAATCTTTGTCTCATCAGACCAGAGAATTTTTTTTCTCATGGTCTGAGAGTCCTTCATGTGCCTTTTGGCAAACTCCAGGCGGGCTGCCATGTGCCTTTTACTAAGGAGTGGCTTCCGTCTGGCCACTCTACCATACAGGCCTGATTGGTGGATTGCTGCAGAGATGGTTGTCCTTCTGGAAGGTTCTCCTCTCTCCACAGAGGACCTCTGGAGCTCTGACAGAGTGACTATCGGGTTCTTGGTCACCTCCCTGACTAAGGCCCTTCTCCCCCGATCGCTCAGTTTAGATTGCTGGCCAGCTCTAGGAAGAGTCCTGGTGGGTTTGAACTTCTTCCACTTACGGATGATGGAGACCACTGTGCTCATTGGGACCTTCGAAGCAGCCATCCCCATATTTGTGCCTCGAGACAATCCTGTCTCGGAGGTCTATAGACAATTCCTTTGACTTGTGTGTAGAATTCTGAGGAAAAAAAATGAATTTAATCCATTTTGGAATAAGGCTGTAACATAATAAAATGTGCAAAAAGTGATGCGCTGTGAATACTTTCCGGACGCACTGTACATTGATAATGACTCAAAGTACAATATAAGACAATAGAATAAATACATATAATAAATCTACCCACCTGTTTTATCTTGGTAGAGTAATATTCTTATATTATTATTAACATGTAGCCTTTGTCAGAATGCCTCAAATCTCACAGACTTACCACTGTTTATAAGCTATTTTACTTTATAACTTCTCCCCACCTTCCCTTCTACATCTATAATCTCAGGCAATTAGGTGTAGTAAAAGACAAACAGGAGTTAAGTTACACTTTAAATAATGCAATATTGATAATATTCATAAATAATAACAATATGCAAAGGCAATCATACAACCTGATAAATGTTGATGTGTAGTTTCAGGCAGCACACAGATTTGTTAGTTACTCAAAATGTCTCAAGTTAAGGCCTCATATGTGGCCAGCTTTCTTCAGAACAGGCCACATGCCTGTCTCAATATGGCTGCTGAGCTGTGCTCTTCATTGTGTTGTCCTTTTTAGTTCATGGCCTGTGAGATGGTCCTTAATCAGTTGCTAAAAGAGACAAAGAAAGCTAGGGAGGGGTAAAGCAAGCAAATTTATAGATTCTCTGTCCACACCCTACAGCCAATAGGGGGTCAGGGTACTTAAAGGCTTCTGACACAAGCCAATTCAAAACAGCCAGCCAATCTTCAGTCCAATGGGGCAGAGAATGCCTTCACACCTGCAATCCCCAAAACCACTTTTTGAGCTGAAGTTTACCAGCTAGGCAGTCTGGCTTTCCTGTGGTCGCTGATTGAGAGAGTCCTGCAGAGAAACATTTGACAACCTTGTTTTAGGCACTTCCCCCCCAATCCTGTCATAAAATTACAAAGAACTGGTTCTTAACCATCAAGCCATTACTGTTCTTATCAGTAATAGACATTAGCGTTATAAGTTACAAATAAAGACATACAAAATATTTACCAACTTATACCACAACACTACTTCAATAAAAGGAAAAGTGTCTGTATGTCTGTCCAGCTGCAATGTCTCTGTCATTTCAACACCATAAACATTTGTAGTTATAAAATGTGTTTCATGTGTCATTCCAACAAATGGTGCATCATGCATCACAAACATTTAAATAGACAGATTAAGGCTTATATGCCCCCAAGGCAAAGCTAAAAGTTTACAATTTACAGTCGCAAAATGCATTGCATTGGTCGTTCCAACGGATGGTGCATCACAAGCCATTAACACTGCTTTTATGAATCCCATACCAAATAGAATATAACAGGAACATAAAGCATTGCATGTGTCAGTTCAACAGATGGTGCATCTCAAATTGAGATCTAATAATAACTACTGCCGACAGAGTCAATGACCACAGTTTCAATAAATTGGGTGGAACTGGATGTAAAGGAAATCAGAAGAAAACAGAACTGTAATATACTGGAATATCCTAAGAAAAGAAAAAAAAACTTTGGTTAAACCATAACACAAAGGTTTTATAGGTTTCCCTCATCCCATAAGTGACTGTTAGTATAGGTCTGTTTTGAGATTTAGGTTGGCATGAATGTCATGAATTTAGGATGAAGCTTGAAAAGGCACTGAAGTTGTATGGTTACAATTTTCTTTACAAAGTTTAGAAACTATAAATTGAATATTAGTGTATAATTCCTAAGAAGGGACGCACAATAGCACAGTGGTAGCGCTGCTTTCTCACAGTAAGGAGACCAGGTTTCGCGACCGGGTCCTCCCTGCATGATGTTTGCATGTTCTCTCCATGTGGGTTTTCTCCAGATGCTCCAGGACTCCCACAGTTCAAAAATACAGTATGCAGGTTAGGTGAACTGGCAATCCTCAATTGGATCTAGCGTGTGACTGGTGTGTGTGTCCTGTGATGAACTGGCACCCCATTCAGGGTTTGTTCCTTTCCTTGTGCCCTATGCTAGCTGGGATAGACTCCAGTAAATCCCCATGACTCTGTCCAGGACTAAGTGGGTTACCAAACGACTGAATGACTGAATTCCTAACAACATTCAGGTCCGAATGTGATGTCTTTAGGAATGACTACTTTTGATGAAATCTGCAACTGCCAGTTTTTCAATAAATTGCTTGGAATTGGGAATATAGGGCATGTAATTAATTTGATTTTAGAAGATCAGGAAGAGCACTGAGCTACCAGATATGCCCACTGCCTACCCAGTCTGTAATGTTATGGCATCATCGTCCTGCTCTCATTTAGAATTTTATGAGAAAAAACACCACTCTGCCATGCTGACATATTTCTAATGATTAATTGACGGGAGTTTCATGAAAATTAGAGGCAAGCTGCTTGTCATCGTTGTATTGTTACAGTGCTTTACTGCATAAGACAGACTGGAAAAAAAAAATAAATAAAAAAAATAATTCTCTTTGTGGTCTTGGGTTATAACTTGAAAAGCATTTGGATTTCTTTCAACCTCCACACATATTTTAATGGATGCTTACCGGAGGACTCATCAGCTTGCTGCCTTGCATTCTTGGCTGGGTTGGCCATTAAATGAACTATTCTTAGCTTTATAGTCTGTGCTTCTTAGAATTTCTAATGGCCTGTTTTATTTTTTTTATTGTTTGACTCCACTAATATTACGTAATATAATCTCATGTCTGGTAAAAACATTGAGACGTCCATAAGGGATCTACAATGAAATGGCGGACACGGTCATCATACTGCACATTGTGTTGTAAAAACCGAAGCAGTCCCCAGATAAACCCCTGCCATAGACGCCAAGGGTCCTTGTCTGGCCAGGACGCCTCTTCACTGTATGGACCAGGGTAGCAAGCCTGGTCAGGACCGTACCTCCCCCGGAATGCTAGATGACAGCCCCACTGGGTTGCAGCGGTGCCTAGGACTCCTGCAGGGCTTCATGGGAGTTGAAGTTTGGTGCAGCCCTGTTGTGATCCGTGGGCGCCGCCAGGGGGTGCTATAGATACAGCTGAGCCCTACAGAGCAGCTCTTCCACCACACCTGGCAGTGCTGCTGGAAATAGGTCATCAAGTACCTGGTGCGTTATAAAGGGAGCCAGCAGCCACTACTCCGGGAGCCAGAGTCGGGAGGAAGAGGAAGAAGCTTGCTGGGAGGAGAGGAAGAGATAAAAGAGAAGAAGAGTATTGTGGTTGTGCTTATTGGGACTGTGTTGTGCCTGTGGGAACGGGGGGTTGCCTACAGATGAAGAAAAGAAAATAAAAACTTGTGCTTTTGTAAGTGTGCCTCTTGTGTCTGTCTGTGATTTTCTGTTAAAAGGATCGTGATAAGGTTTTTTGGAAAGATCGCCCACCCCTAATTTGACTAATCAAGTTTTCAAATTTATGTAGGACTCATTAACTCTTTGGCAAGCTACTTGGAAAGGGGCTGCGAGCTACCGGTAGCTCATGAGCCACGTGTTGGGAGACCCCTAATGTAGAGTGTACATTGATCAATACTTGTATGTCTGTATTTGTAAAATTAGCTTTATATTGCTTATGGTTTACAAACCCTTTAATAATCTCGCTCCATCCTATATTTCAGAATGCCTTTCACCTTAAATCCAGAATAGTTTACTGATAGAAATTTGTCAGGCTAATATGGTAGAGCACTTTAAAAAAACTGCTAAAAACTCATTATTGTAACATGACTTTCTCATTACTTCATTTTAGTTTAACTCTGATATTCTGTATATGTATTTACTTATCATTATCATGCATGGTGGCTCCATAATCCGTACCAACCCCTACTTTCTCTGCTGTTCTTTTTCCGGTTTTCTGTTTTGGCGATCTGCGCCACCACGACCTGATCAAAGCACCGTGATGTCCCTACATTGATGAATTAAAGGCCAGAGGTCCACATGACCATCATCATCAAGTTCTTCCACATTAACCCTGAATACCATGAGAGGTAGGTAGGATGCCTAGAGGGGGCTGGGTCAGGTGGTCTCGTGGCCTGGAACCCCTGTAGATTTGGTTTTTTCTCCAGCTGTCTAGAGTTTTTTTTTTTTTGCCTTTTTGGTCCTCCCTGGCCATCAGACTTTATTTTTATTTCTGTGTTAATTAGTGTTGCTTAATTTCATTTTAATATTTTGTCTTTTTATTATTTCTTCACCCTGTAAAGCACTTTGAGCTACATCATTTGCATGAAAATGTGCTATAGAAATAAATCTGGTTGTTGTTATACTTGCATAGTGTTTAAAGAGCAGGAAAGCTGGACAAACGCCCATGACTTCACTGATATGAATTGACCAGAGAGGGACAGTTCTAGGACTTCATTGAATTTCTAGTTTGTTTGAAACAAGAATCAAACTGGACCTTTGGGTGGGCGGGGTGTTGTATAGGGAAGCTGTGCCTGAGCTGTTTTATTGGTGAATGGCCCAGGTGTGTGTGTGTGTGTGCGCGCGCACGTATCAGGAGCTACATGGTGACAATAAGAGGGAGACTTGCAAAGGCCTGCTCTCACTGCCATTTTATTTTATGACGAGCTGAGGAGTTAGGTGGTCAACTCTGAGGGTGAAATCAGTGGCCGATGCTCATTGGTATGCAGTACCGGTACCTTTTCCAATTTCAACACAGAGAACCAACACCTTTTCATAAATCTTCACAGGCGACATCCCCTCACACTCTTTGACTGAATGTTGATGTATCTTAGCACTCAAATCTTCACGAGGGACCAGGGGACCATTCAATCTGAAGTGGGCCGGTACTTACTGGCATGCAGTACTGGCACATTTCTTAGCATACTGATGAGTACTGGCACCTTTTTTTTTTTAGGAATCTTCATGGGTGACTTCCCCTCACACTCTTCAACTGAATGTTGATGTATCTTGGCACTGAAGTTGTCACCTGGGCTCGGGAGATCATTGAAGTGGACTGACACTCACCAGTATACAGTACCAGCACCTCTTCCAATTTCAACATAGAGTACCGGCAACTTTTTGGGGATCGTCATGGACCACCTCCCCTCATGCTCTTCAGTTGAATGTTGATGTATCCCTGCACCGAATCTTCATGGGGGATCCCCCACCCCCCAACTCTTTGATCAACTGTCACTGCATCACCCTAAAAAAAGTACTGCCAGCCAGTAATTTGGCTCCACTTCAAGCACTGAGCACAACTCTGGCCTGGCAGCTTGTATAGTCCGGATATGCCAGGATGGTATGAAGATCTGGGTCTATAGCGGTGTTTCTGAACCTTCTCGACACTTTTTTCACGACACAACAAAGGGGGTGACAGGGCCCCTCTGGCAAATTGAGCATGATTGCCTAGGGTGGTGACACATCACGAGTACACTTAGTGACCAACTACCATCATAAACAATAGCAACTTGTGACCCACCAGCAGCAGCAGCTGACCTGGTCTACCGCATCCTCTGTGGACCGCCTATGCAAACTGGAGGTGATCAGGACTATCTGGAATATTCTGTTTAATGTGTCCCAGCACCAGTCTTCAAAGCACATCATTATGATTCGGCGGTCATTCAGATGTCCAGTTTGTGTTATTCACATATTGTTGTCTTTTTTTAAAGCACAGACGGGGATCACAGATTGTCTCAGTGAAATATTAAAGATATCACTGAAAGCATCAGCTTTTATGGAATATGTAAGAGGTGAACGATAAAACAAAGGTGCAGGCGAGCCCTCAGCTGGCTCAAGATGCACTTTGAATGATTGAAGGAAACGGTGAATGCTGCTATTTCAATGAGTTATAATCCAAAGATTTGGTTTAAAACTGAACGCTGATCCCCGAGAAGCAGTTTTTTTTCCATGTCTTCTGTATGAAATAAAGGAAAAAATAGGTAAAAGACAAACAAACAAACTGGAGTGTAAATAAAAAGGGCTTTGTGGTTTTCTGTCCGTAGCCTCTTTTTATTGTTGTCTGTCTTTACCTGGAATGGGGCCAGTGTGCTATGGTTTGGCACTTTAGTGGCGGTGGAAACAGCGGTCACAACTCTTAACAGTTATCTTTACATTTCTCTGGAGATCTGGGACAGCATTGCCTAAGCAGTGCCTAAGTCCCCATTGTCTTGGGAATTCAATATGTGAATGGTGGCACAATGGGCACACTGCTGCTATAAGAGTACAGCATCCACATTGTTGTAGGTGTGGAGTCGGCCTGTTCTGTGTTGGCGTTTCTCCCAGAGATGTGTGTGTGTGTTGGGTTAATTGGGGATTATAAATTGGTCCTCATCCGAGTATGGATATGGTGTATTCGGAAAATGTTGAGATCCCGTCACGTCCCCCACACTTTATTGTGTTGTAGATTTACTTTGAAATTGATAATTTTTACTCATCAGTCAACATTCAATAATCTAAAATGAGAAAATGAACAATTTCAAAAGAAAGGTGAAAATGTATTTAAAAATACTTCATAAAAGTATTTAGACCTTTAATACATTCTGACTTCTCTACTCTAAATAGGAATGGTAATAGGAGAATGGGAATGGGAATCTATGTGCTGACAAACTCAGAAATTGAATTTATCATTCCAAAAGATGGCATATCACACAACTGCTTTCATTAATGCCCTTAACCAAATTGTCATATAACAGAGACATATGTATTGCATTTGTCATTCCAACAGATGGCACATCACAAACATTAACACTGCTTTTACAAATCCCATACCAAATGGCATATAACAGACAACTATGCATGGCATGGTGCACTGAAAATGCTACCACCAAGGTCTACGTTGATTACTCAGATTTCAACCTGTATTAGACAGGCAGCACAGTGATTTAAGCAACAAAGTGCCAGTTCTGAGATTCATTAACAATAATACAGTGCAGAGCAGATCAACTAAAACGGTACACACAATAAATAGCTCACAAATAACTGACTGTTCACTCTAAAGCTCCTCAAAGCTGACAAAATGGTGGGATGACTGCTCCTGAGTACACTGTTTTCAGCAGATCTTTCTTATTGTGATGAGCTTGACTGGATGTCATTTGGAAATGGTCGAATAATCCATGCCAGACTTTGAAGCAGCAACATTCTTCCTTAGAGCTGTCACTGATTCCTTTTGATCTGGGTATGGCATCGTACCATCGGTCTGAGCGCTTGACATCAAACTCGCCAAGTTTCTGGACTCGCTTCCTGATGATCTGCTCTTCATTTGCATCTTTCTGCTGCACCTGATTCCAATTATCCTTATAAGTATCCAGTTTTCCATTTTCTTAGAAAAGTAAGAACAAATTAGTAACTGCATTGTTTATTCTTCAAATGCAGTAATCTATTAGGATCTTTATAGATTGGGATTAGGATTTGTCTAATGAGACAGATGGCTGGGCTCATAAGGAAGTGCTGAGTGCAGAAGGGACACAGGACAGAGACCTGGCAAGGACTGTATTGAAGAAGGTGGCTCCACAAAGGGTAACCTGAAGACCCTCCAAGAGACTGTTTGGGTAAGAATTGTGCCCTACTGGTTTAAGGAGTGCCCTAAAAGTGGGCACTAATGTGTGGAAGAGGTTATGGGCAAGGGTAAAATTATTAGTAGGCTCTGCTCTTGGGTAGCTGCATGATATGGAGGATAGGCAGCGCTGGGATCATAAATCACATTTATTTCTTTAGCATATTTCCATGTAAAAAGTGTAGCTCAACAGTGCTTTACATATATTGTAAAAGAAAAAACATAAATGACTAAAATAAGAGCTAACTGAATGAAACAGTAATAAATAGAAGCTCACAAAATAAGAATAAACAAATAAGCATTAGGCCTCCCTGATTTACAGAGGTACCACACTAGCCTATGCCAACCTTGAAGTGTAATACACGACTTTTCTTATAATTCATGAACCCTCACTTTGCCGCAAATACTGACCAAGCGCACGGTCAAGGAGGCCGTGGCTCACTGACCCCTCACCTAGCATCAGTGTGTTGCCGACGTTGACCACCTACACCCGCTCTACTGTTTTGTTCACTTAGGACTTGAAACGACGATGAGGACTGCAGAGAAAATCCACATGAGATTTCACATACAGGCAGTCTAAATGCCATTGAAACGGCACTCCTGTATATGAAACAGCAGGAACAACAACAACATTTATTTATATAGCACATTTGTGCTATGTAGCTCAAAGTGCTTTACAAAATGAAGAATAGAAAAATAGAAGACACAATAAAAAATAAAAATAAGTCAACATTAATTAAAATAGAATAAGTAAGGTCCGATAGCCAGGGTGGACAGAAAAAACAAAAAAAAAAACTCCAGACGGCTGGAGAAAAAATAAAATAAAATCTGTAGGGATTCCAGACCAAGAGACCGCCCAGTCCCCTCTGGCCATTCTACCTAACATAAATGAAACAGTCCTCTTTGTATTTAGGGTTCTCATGTAAGGACTTGATGATGATGGTCACGTAGACTTCTGGCTTTCAGTCCATCAATGTTGGAGCATCATGATGCTTTGAGTAGGTGGAGGTGGCACAGGCCACCACGAAGAAACCGGAAAAAGAAACAGAAGAGAGAGTAGGGGTCAGTACGGATTTTAGAGCCACTATGAATAGTTATTATGATGAATTGAACATACAGAGTATCAGGATTAAGTTAAAGTGAAGTTAGGAGAAAGCCATGTTAAAGTAATGTGTTGTCAGCAGTGTTTTAAAGTGCTCTACTGTATTAGCCTGGCGAATTCCTATTGGCAGGCTATTCCAGATTTTAGGTGCATAACAGCAGAAGGCCGCCTGCCTCACCACTTCTTTTAAGTTTAGCTTTTGGAATTCTAAGGAGAAACTCATTTGAGGATCTAAGGTTACGATTTGGAATATAAGGTGTCAGACATTCCGATATATAAGATGGACCGAGATTATTTAAGGCTTTATAAACCATAAGCAGAATTTTAAAGTCAATCCTGAATGACAAAGGTAACCAGTGTAGTGACATCAAAACTGGAGTAATGTGCTCGGATTTTATTTTCCTAGTTAGGATTCTAGCAGCTGCATTCTGCACTCATTGCAAATGATTTATGTCTTTTTTGGGTAGTCCAGAGAGGAGTGCGTTACAGCAATCTAGTCGACTGAAAACAAAAGCGTGAATTAATTTCTCAGCATCTTTCAATGATATAAGAGGTCTAACTTTTGCTATGTTTCTTAGGAAGACACCACACACCTGCTAACATTATGCTGCTGAGGCAACCAAGGAACATTGCAGCAGAGAAACAAGGAACATTAAATTCACTAAGGTGTGAAATGAGGCTGAAAATTAATACTGTACCCTAGAAACTGGCAAAATCTTTTAAACCCATTATTTTCATCCAAAATGGCCATGACCATCCATTTCATCCAAACTGTCAGCTATCCAAGGTGGCATCGGTCCACATTACCCCAGATTATAGAGGTTCTAGAGTCACAGAGATGGATGAGCCCCTAAGTGTGATGTAAATAACTACCGTATATACTCGTGTATAAGTTGGGTCTTGAAACGCGAAAAATTAATCATGAAATCAGACCCCTGACATATACACCCTTTCAAAAACACGACACTTCATTTTTTTTTTTTAAAAACATCTTCTTGCTTCCTCCAATCTTTCACCAGTTTCTCAGACGCATTGAATTTTGTTCCAGCAGCGTAGTTACCAATTTCTTTTGCCACTTCAGCGACTTTTAATTTAAAACCAGCTTCATATTTTCTTCTGATCGAACGCTCCATCGTATATAAGGGATGCTCTCACGATAAAAGCTTATGAGGGTGCGAGATACAAAAAACACAAAACAGTGCCAACGTCTCTTCAGAATAGTTTGGGTATTACCGTGTGGTCACGTAGGCACAATACATAGAGAAAAAAAGGCTGTGTGCTCCGTGGTTACTCTCTCAGGTGGGCGTCAGCATATCATAATCTCTTGGACCAATAGCGGGAGTTTTCCACATTCAACTTACACAACCGACATTATAAAATACTGGAAATTATATGGTACACTCAAGCCCAGACTTATCCGCGGGAGAACTTAAAGTATATACGGTATATAAAATATATATATATATATATATATATATATATATATATAAAAATATAAAATAGTCAATGTGTGTATGTATGTATGAGCATCACTTCCGAACGGCTTGAGCGATTTTCATGAAACTTGGTACACGTTTCTCATTGGTCGACTTAAAATACTGTATGGTGAGATCAACCCTAACCCATCCCTTCTTATGATCATGCGGTCTTGTATGTGTTACCATCCAGTTGACACTTGGAATGACCACCAGAGGCCGAACTGGAGGTGACTGGAAGCATTCTTTGTGTTTGAGCGCCACCACCGCGCCCCTGTTCCTTTTGAAATTAAATAGAGTTGGCCGGTTCCGAATGTCAACTGGATTATAACAACATACATACAAGACTGTAAGACAAGCACATTAGTGAGTCTTCATTATTTGTTAATTTATTTTTTTTTTTTAAGTTGTGGGGTTTTTTTCATTATATTTTTGTCATACATTTTATGCACATTTTCTTCAATTATCAATTATCTGTTAAGGAGCTACGCTAACCTGGGGCCTGTTGGGATCTTAATCTAGGCTTGCAGAAGCGTCTTCATTTTTTGCATTTGAGCTCCACTTCATCTACTCACGCTTTAATCGCCTGCAAAAGCAAAACCAAAAGAGTACAAATTGCAAGTCTTTGAAAGAAAACTAAATAACTCTGATTCATGACAGGGTCTCAAGTTTCCTACACAAAGTCTGCTGTGACCAAAATGAGTGAAGCAGTCAGACGGCAGTAAAAACAAAATTAAAAAAAAAAAAAGATCTCTGGGAGACATGCAAGAATCTCATTGTGCTGTGGAGACACAACCATAAAAGGGAGCCTGAAACTGACGTTGTCCAAACATCTGGGCAGATGAAAGGTCTCTTGGCTTTAACATTGCATTACGAGTGCACCTGCTGGTTCTGGAAGCAATGGAGATCCTTTTAAAGGAAGCATCCTGCACTTTGTATTATCTTAGCTTTGGCAACAGAATAAACTAATAAAATCCCAACAGATTCACGGAATGGTTAATAAGTCTGGTAATCATGTTGCTTTAACAGGAGAGCCAAGCGTCCCTTGGCCCAGAGCTACCCTCTGGTGAGAACACAGGCCTACTGACTGCAATTCAACAGTACTTGATTGTTTTAAATTAGTTTTTATTTTTAGCAGCGAGCGCCAGCCGTCCCTTCATCCCCATCCAAATCTGTCATCCCTTCCATTAGTTTACCCAAACCTGCGTCTTTCATTACAAAATTCCACCGAGACGGAGTCTGTCCCCATAACATCAAGCAAGGGCCAACCCGGTGAATGTCATATGCTGGGTGAATTCGGAGAAAACTGTGAAGCAAACATTGCAGGGCTTTGGGACGGGACTGGTGAGGAGTGGGGAGTAGAACAGTAGAAAAGTCATTGTGGGCACAGGGAGAGTCCCACCACTGCACATAAATAGGAAATGAACCTGCAAAGCTAGCCACTGTACCACTGGGATTCACCATTATATTATATTATATTACTGTACAACCCCAACTTCACCAGCAAGTTGTCTCTTTGGGGCCCAAATGCTTAATAGGTGCTATTAAAAGTAATGGAAATGTAACAAGCTGGGAAAATTTGACTGGCCCCACTTTTTTGGAATATTGGTTGTAAAATATAACATTTTAAAACCCACTTAATCCGATTTGGAATCATAGTAGGCTATACAGCCCTTCTTGGCAGCACTAAGAACAATGTAGGCATCAACCCAGGACAGAATGCCAATCCGTCAAAAGGGTGGGTCTGTTCTATTAAGCGCATTCTCATGAAATATTTTTTACATTTTTTACTCAATCATTATTAGGTTTCTGTGCTTTTGAGACCTTCTGTGCATTTCTTGCATTAATTCCGTGTTATAAAGCTTCTTTGGGGATTTTACAATTTATTTCATCATTTTGTTGATGAAGGGCACAGGCATTTTGAGGGTGTCCAGTCGGTTGCTGCCAACATAGTTACTTGGCCATGACCCCAACGCTAGCAACGCAACGGGTTAAAATGTCATGCAGTTCTCTATCTGAGTTTGTGGACCAAAGATACTTTTTGCTTTTCTTTTCTTTGAATCATTGCTATTTTAGATATACTGGTTTAGAACCTTGCTGATCTATTTTTGATCTTGTTATTACAAGTTTATGATATCCCACTTTTGATCTTTGCTTTAATTTTGACTTGATTTCCAAACTGTCTCCTTATTCTTTCTGTTACCCTGCATAACACAACAGGTCTATTGTATTCTGTTCTATTAAGGGTCTATTATATTGTACTGCACTGTATTAATGGTCTGTTTTATTCTATTCTATTCTAAGTGCATATTGTGTTCTGTTCTATAGTATTAATGGTTTATTTATTGTAACCTGTTTAATTCTGTTCTATTCTATTCTTTAAGGGGCTATTCTTTTGAGGGTATATTCTATTCTATTCTCCATGGTTTTTCTAACTCAAATATCTAGTATCAGACTTCAAGAGTCTATTCTAGCAGCAACAGGAGTTAAGTATCAACTAGCCCATCCTTGACAGAGTGTCAGTAAATAGCAGAATCGTGTAAAATAATAATGTGTGATGTCACCCGAGTTGTTTTATTTCTAACCCTATCATTTGTGACTCATACTGTGTGATGTTTGCTCAGCACAGAGCAGGTAAGACTGTGCACATTCATTCAGAGGTATAGCTGAAGAAGCCATTAAATTAGTCTTGGTGTCAACTTGCTTTTATTTATACACATCTTTTGGTTTTGGCTTTGACTATTAAAACTGTCCAGTGCTCACTTTCCCAATCTTTGATCTTTTAAATAATAAAATTGACTTATCTTTGCTCTACATATTGATTTGTTATGGCTCAAAACATCTGTCTGGAAATTCACCCTTGTGTTTTGGCTTTGGCCCTTCACCAGGTTGTGGTTTGATCATTCAAACGGAAAGAGTGCGTGGATTCGAAAACATTTAAGAGCTTGTATGTGAATAAGCTGGAACCTGCTAAAATGCCAAATCAAAATCAAAAACGGGACAGAATAATAGACAGGGAGGATGTGTAGAAGATGAGGATTTTGAATTCTATGAGGTAAAAGAGCTGTCAAAACTGAGCCAAGGAAATCGATCAACACCTGCCTGTATGGAAGAAAGAGAAAACCAAACAGTTACTCAAGTCCAGGATCACTGAGGCAAGGATGCAGTACTACAAGGAGAAGCCACTGCACGGCCAGTTTTTTACCAACCTGTACAGGCCGCACATAAACAAGGACCCGACACATGCACAGCTTTGAAGTGCAGGTCTGATGTGGGAAACCAAAAGCCTCATCACAGCTGCTCAAGATCAGGCCTTGAACATCTGACACCACATGAAGTTTGTCATGAGCACACCAGTCAACAGCAAATGCCATCTGTGTGGTGAAGCAGAGGAGACCATCACCCACATAGTCTCCGGATGTCATGTACTGGCCCCAAAGGAATATCTTGAACAAGGCTGGCATGTATGTACATGGGCACTTTGCCAACAGCTGCAGACAAGTGGTACACACATACACCAGAAGTGGTAATTGACACTAGAGACGGTGTTGCCATGTGGGACAAGACCATTCCCACAGACCGTACCATCACCGTCACCAGGCCAGACATTTCATTCCATGACAAGAGCAGCAAAATTGTGCATTTTCATCCATGTGACAATCCCAAATGAAAACAACACCTTGAGCCAGGAGGCCAAGAATATCGCTAGGTATGAAGAATTTGAGATCCAAGTCAGAGGCATATGGAGCATAAGCATAACAGTTGCTCTAGTAGTCGTGGGTGCACTGAGAACCACCAACATCAGGGCAAAGTCTCGTGTCATGGCAAAACATATCCAGAAGATTGCACTCCCTAGCACAGCTTGCATTCTTAGATGGGTCCTCAACTGAGCAGCATGGCTGAGTTCACAGCCTGAGAGATCTGGCTGACCTCTGGCAAACACACCAGCCTGTTGTAGTGCACTGAGAGGACGGCGGTGATAATAATAAATAAATAGATGACTTAAATAACTTAATGTGTGAGAGTTAACAATAGGATATCATGTATCTCTAGGCTCTTTCTTTATTCGAAATGTGGATGGACTCTGGACAGAAGCTTCTTATCAGTCTTTCTGAACTGGACATTAGGCAGTGGTAGCGTTTACCTGACTGCAGCAGAAAAGAGGCCATTGTTGGGATGACTGGTATTACGGATAATTTTCCTTACCCTGTTCCGACATTGCTTGGTGTAGATGTCCTAGTGGTTACAAGAACGTACGCCCTGTGATGCGTTCAGCTGACCTCACCACTCCCTGCAGAGCCTTGTGGTCCTGCTTCTGGCTGTCTACAAACCAGACCATTACACTTCCCGTCAGAATACTATAGATGGTGGATGTGTAGAAGTTTTTTAGTATCTAGGAAGGGCAGCCTGAAGTCCCCGAGATGTCTGACGTGGTACAGGAGTGGCAGTGCCATTTTTCACCAGGTGCTGATGTTCTTGGACCAGGTCAGATCCTCTGTGATGTGAACACCAAAGTATCTGAAACTGCCCACCGTATCTACTCAAGTGCTGTTAATACTGAGGAGGTGGAAGTGCTCCTACAGTTTCCTCCCAAAGCCCACAATCAGCTCCTTTGTCTTGCTAACATTCAGTAGAACATTGTTGGCCTGATGCCGGTGTGACAGACTCTCCATTTCATTCAAGCAAGCCTGCTCATTGTCATTACATATCAGGCCTACCACAGCTGTGTCATCAGCAAACTTGACAGTCACAATCACATACGTGTGGTCAGGGTACAGCAGAGGGCTCAGCACCCACCCCTGTGGAGCACCTGTGTTGAGAATGAGGGATGATGAGAAGTGACCACCCACTCAAGCCACCTGGGGTCTGCCTGTCAGGGAGTTAAAAACCCAGCAGTGAGGTGTTCAGACGCAGGTCCCTGAGCTTGGGGACGAGCTTAGAGGGGTTAATTGTGTTAAATGTATAATGTACATAAAGTATTTCTTAACTGTGTTGTGCAAATTATCCTGACTTTCGAAAATGAAATGTTCCCCTATATTTGCATGGAGAACTCAGCTGCTGATATGCAGACTCCATTGGATCCAATTCAATTATAAAGGACATCGGATTCCTGGCTCCTTACTTTGGCGATTCTGGTTGTTATTTAAGAGAATTTCCACAACAACCCCCATGTTGACAAATATTATCCCCAGTATAGTTACTTCTAGCATTTCTTCCATTATGTATAAAACTGCCCCAGGATATACAAAATGTGGAATCCCAAAGGCACTGTCAGTCACAAAGCATCAATCCAAGACAGTTCTTGTCAAAAACGAAAGTGTTAGTTTTGTCCAAGGGTGAGCTTAGGAAGACCTGTAAGCATCACCCTGCCATAAGAGAAATGGAAACTGATGACTCAGACACAGTGAGCGCTAATCATGGCCTTTGGTTCAAAGAACCCAAATACAGCAGCGGTGAGACATTTTGAGACGACTTTCTATTATACCTGAGGAAACATGATGGGGGAAGCTGCCTGCCAACGTAAACCACACTCCACTGTTTTTAGAAATTAAAAATGCCTAGCCGGTGTAAAGGAAGATACGGGGCTATTACGCCGTCTAAAAGAAGGGCTGGACGGGCATGTTTGGATAAACCTAAATCTCTATAAAATAAACTGTGGAGATTTTGCATCAATCCCAAGCAGATGAGTCATTTGTGCTAATTGCACGTTACTTTGTTTTCCCCGGCTGATCTAAACATTCAGTTCATCAACATCAGTTACCTTCCTCGGGGTTACACAGACTACTCTGATCCTCTCCGTCGGGTTTAGGAAGAATGCGTGCCCTTGCCTGCCAATCCAGCAAAACCAAAACACTAATAAGAAAACCTCCACCTGTCTAAAAATATGCAGCTTGTGCAAATACTGTAATAGAAAGGAGAAACCAAAAATAAAATGACACAAAGAGGAAAGCTACACTGTACTTAGATGTGCTAAGTCAGCCTGGCATATGCTGGCAAGCCGGTGAACGAGTTAGCTCTGGAGATTAATGGAGGTGGCACATAAGGGGGAACAATGGCAGAATGTTCCTTTAGCGTAACATATTGTAATAACAAGTTGGGGCACCGTAGTGATCCCCGAATAACTGGCTGCTGGAAAAAGTCTTTGCAGGGGTGAGTCAATCTTTGGCTGACTCCAAGATGGCAGAAGAGCCATTTTTCAATCTGTAGAACTGGAAGAGGCGGGTTCAGATGGAAGTGACGTCATTATGGACACGACTGTCAATCGCTGCATGAAAAACTAATTCACAATCCAATGGCAAAGTCAAAAGGCAGAATAAAATGGTTAGAACTCTAATGAATCAAAACGGCAAATGACAGCAAAAAACAAAAAAAACACAAGTAACACCCACCAAATCCCTAAAGCATTTGAAATGAACTGCTAAAGACCCTCCAGATTTATTGGGAAGAGGGCAGTACCCGGTGGTGATTGGCAGGTGGCCCTGCCTCTCAGGGGACCAACCACAAAACACGTGGAATATGACACAGGCATAGAAAACAAAGCTGAAAATAAACAAAAGCAACATCAACAGACTTCAAAAAAGCAAAAATAGTCAGTTTGAGCCTGCTTAAGGCCTAAGCAGTAGTTGGGGGCTGGCTGCCTGGGGGAGAGGCTAGATCTACACAGGCCGGTGAAGGCTGTGGCCAGCATTTATGAAAATGTTAGGAGGCCTTACAGACCCTTTTCACCATGTTTATGACACCTACTTTCAACAGTTTCACTAGTAATGACAGATGTATGCTGGGTTATTTCAGGTAAGGAAGACAGAATTTTCAAGATGAGGTACTTCTACTGACAAGTCATGGCAATCAAAGTGTGGCAATGTGATACATGTTGATTAGCACACACAAGTAAGAATTTCACTGTATTCTGTACACGAGACAATAAGGACCTATACAGGCAAGTGACTTTGTGTTTTGTCTTAAATAATATTAAGTTATGAATGTTAAGCCATTCATTCCTTAGTTATTTGAATCCAGATTTCAGTTTTTCAATTTTTAATAAATTTGAAAACAAACCTTTTAGAAAACGTGTTCACCTTGTCATTGTGGGTGACTGAGAGCAACAGGGCAAAAATTGCAAATTTATACATTTACATTAAAGCTAAAACACAATAAAGTGTGAAGAAAGTGAAGGGGACTTAAACTTTCTGAGTTCATTCTTTCTATCTACCTATTATATGGTGCCTTTCACGTCTATCTGTCTGCCTGTCTGTCTGTCACTTATATAGTGCCCTGTCTGTCTATCTAATCCTGCCAAATACACTAAAATATCCATCCATCTATCATATAGTGTCTTTCCTATCTATCTATCATATAGTGCCTTTCAAATTTATTTATCTAATATATTCTTGTTT
Organism: Polypterus senegalus; assembly: GCF_016835505.1. Classification (NCBI taxonomy): domain Eukaryota; kingdom Metazoa; phylum Chordata; class Cladistia; order Polypteriformes; family Polypteridae; genus Polypterus; species Polypterus senegalus. Next base: position 2,289,556 of record NC_053169.1, read on the forward strand.
ATCATGTTGATCAGCTGTGCCATCTTCAGTTTCTCTGCAAGATACTGGGTGGATTTCAGCTTTGGCTAACCAAACGAGTGCCATGGACTGAATGGTCACCTTGTCTTTGTCAAACGTCAAATGTCACTGCATTGACAGATAAGGATGGCCGGCTCGTTGTCTGTTTTCAATCATGCCGCGTTGATAACATCAGATTCCAAACCAAAAGTATTTGTAATTTACCAGTTAAAATATTTTTGTCAGATAATGCCGCTGCTGCTGGAATAGATTAGTACAATCCTCCCTTCACTGAAGCCACAACTTAGTTTGAAGACTGGGAGCACTGGCTGAGCTCCCTCAGCCCACAGAGGCCCTGGCTTTCATCTGCTTATGGTGGGTCTTAAATAGGGGTGCTGTCAACTGAACTTTTCCCAGCTCATCAATTCCCACATCTGTCCAGACACCCAAATCTATTCAGCACTTTTAGACTTCATTCTCACAAATAATCTGCATAAATATTTGAATGTCTGCATTTTTTTAAGTGACCCAAGTGATGGCTGGGCTCCCGCATGTTTATGAGGTCCCGTATTTCCTAACTGAAAGCAGGTTTTATTATGAAAAGAAATTTTAAAATATTTTTAGAATGTTCTTCTTGACTGAAATAAAAGAAAAATCTGTCCTGATTGAGTACTGGGTTGTCAGGAAGGACCCAATGTAGATGGGGAAAGGACCAAAGTGGGACCCACACTGGAAATGGGAAAGAATCATCCAGTGTCCGTGGGGGCGAAGGCACTGTTATGAGCACCAGTGGCACTTACAATATGTCTTAAGGGCTAGTGGGGCTCAGCCCTGACAGATATTGTGCAAAATTATCCCTTAGTAATGTAGCTTCTTGTTAAAATGTGCATAGCAGCCCTCAACTTTGTCTTCCTAAGTAATTTTTCTAGACTTTTCTATCATATACTCAGTGTAATTACAGTAAATCCTCGCTGTCTATTCCCGTGAGTTTACCTATCCACAATTATAAAAATGTAACTCGTTTTGCAACACCTGCAGTGCTTCGCAGAATAAGTCCTCGCTGCTGTCCATAGGATGGGGCTGGGATGAACACCATGGGTGGTATTTGCAGCCATATGCAAAAGAATAAAAATTTGGTGAGGGCTATCACACATGAGCAACGCATGTGACTGAATAGTAACAGGTCTACGTATGATGCCCTTAGATATCCTGGGGGTAGACACAGCCTACACTGAATAGATCAATGGGCGTCTACCTGGTGCCGAGAGGTGCGGATAAGCCGTTCAACCCTAAAGGTGATGGAAACCAGGGCTTGCAATTGTTCACCACAAATGAAAGAATTCCAAGAAAGTGCAGGTCATAAGCTCATACTGATTAAGTTCAGAAACACTGGCCTAGAAGATGATTGAACTCGAGGAAGTAAAAGTCTTAGCAAGGTTTCTGTAGATGAACCAGTGGAAGGATCACTACTGAGCCTAGTAGGTGAATGCCCATCCCTGTCATCCCACTCTGGTCCACCTCTTGAGCCAGCGTCCTACCAAAACCTAACATCACTTTTACCATAGCATCAATTCTTTCTGCATTTTCCATATCCATAGAGTATTTCAGAAACATAACCCCTGCAGATAACGAGAATTGACTCTACTTATCTATTAAACTCTTGCTTTTTGTAGTCTACGAAATGGTCTTCGTGCGAAGTGCTCAAGCCTGATTCCAGCTGAGGAGTGGACCAATTGGCCCTGCAGTGATCTCCAAACCCTTGGCTACTGTATGTGCGCACTCTGAACTGTCCGGTTTAGCAATAGGGCTGAAAGGTCGTCATCATCTGGTCCCAGATGCTTCACGTTTAACTTTATAGAAAGCATCTTCTTCTCAGATTGATGTTGAGAGTTTCAGTCGTGTGTCCGTTTTGTGTCCGCACTCGACTGGATGAGGATGCTCCAATCACAGCCCTAACCTGATACTTTTCTGTGTTGCTAATTGGCTGCTGAAAAGTGCCTCAAATCGAATCAGGAGACGTGGAAACGTTCTGCACATGGCGTCCGCTAGCTGCTAGGCTAGATAATCCAGTACAGCTTCATGCATTCAATTGGATTCCTTTTGTCAGAAAACAATTGATTTTCTGACAAACACATCATTAAGCAAACAGTCATAAAAAAGGACACCCCATGAAATGCATTTACTGTATAAACATAAAGTAGATAGATAGATAGATAGATAGATAGATAGATAGATAGATAGATAGATAGATAGATAGATATGACGGCATATCGAGATTTGATAATTTCCATTAATTTATTTCATTTTGGCACAAAAAGCTATTACATATGAGACTTGTGCAAAAAGGATTTTTGTTCTCATTTTTCATATTTATCAGTGCCCCTTGGTATTTAAAGTAGTTTCTCGTCAGTTTTGTGAGACGTTTTAAGTTGTAGCTGTCACCATTTTGTGTTTCCGTGCAGTGCCATGAGCACTTTGTCGTCTGCCATACAATCCAGTGTGCGACATCATCACTGCGTGTCTATTTAAGAGGGAGATGCGGTTACTTGTTCATCCAAGATTGTGGATAAACTTTTCAAATGAGTTTGTGATGTTAGTGACTCCACCTCGGGTCACAACTGAGGGCTGAGTTTTTTTAAAAGGTTTTGGATTGCATGTCGGAAATAACATTTCTTGAGTGTACAATCCTTGGCTTTCGACCCCTGCTCAATTTTATTCCACTCTAAATGTCTGGCACATCAAAGATATCAGAAGAATTTCATTTAATTTTGCATTTGAGTTTTTTTTGGAATTCCATAAAATTTTTTTTTTGTTGTTGCTCTTTTCATTTTGTTTTTGTGTAGTTGATATTTTGCATTTATATTTTATTTTTCTTCATTTGTGGAACATCCAGAATTCATTTCTACTCTTATTTAGCCCTTTTACTTTCATTTTCATGTAGTTGAAGTTTCACATTATTTTACATTTAGTTTTCATGTTCATGGATTCTCTGCGGTATTTGGAAAGTCCAGAATTCAGATCTATTCTTATTTTGTGGTTTTCATTTTATTTTTGTGTTTTTTTTTCCTTTTGTAGTTTTTCCTGGATTCTTTAAGGTTTTTGAACATCTGGAATTTAATCCTATTTTTATTTCTTTATTATTAAATGCTACCTTCTTTTTTTAGGTTATTTTGCATTTGTTTTCTTTTTTTTTGGATTCTCTATGATTTTGGAATCTCTTGAATTCTGATCTTATTTTGTGCTTCTAGTTTTGTTTGAGTTCAGCTGATTATTGTTTTGCGTTTCATTTTTCTGGATTTTGTGGTACACCCTGAATTCTGTATTTTGTTGTTTTACTTTTATTTTAGTACTAGCTGTGTAAGGCCGTGCTATAAAAAGCCAGGGCTTCCAGAAACCATGGATTCTGGCACTTCAGTCAATCAATCGCATCGGTTGTGCAGTAGTGGCTAAGCGAGATTCTCTTTTTGTTTTTTTTCGTTTTGCCAAAGTGCTCACCTACAATAGTCTATCAGCGGCTAACTGAGTTTCTTTCTCCTTGGTGGTTTTGTTTTGCCGATGTGCTCGCCTCACTTGTGTATTAGTGGCTAAGAGAGTTTCTCTCTTTTCTCTGCGGTTTCACTTTGGCAACAGAGTCGCTTTCTTTGAGCTTCACGCTGTAGCTTCGCACTTCCAGGCCGGACAGACAGAAACATGCACTTCCACATGTAGACATTTATATATAAGATACCGTATATACTCATGGAGAAGTTCTCCCGCGGATAAGTCAAGACTTGATTTTACCATATAATTTCTGGTATTTTATAATGTTGGTCAGAGAAGTCGAATGGGGAAAACTCACACTATTGGTCCAAGAGATTATGATATGCTGAGAGAGTTACCACGGAGGACATGGCCTTTTCTTTTCTATGTGGGTGCAACAATGCACTGTATCAGCATGTGCTCCTGTGTCCACACGGTAACACCCTGGACTATTACGAGGCGACATTTGCACTGTTTTGTGTTTTTTTTTGTATCTCACACCCTCATATACCTTTATTGTAAGAGCATCTCTTATCTACGATGGAGCATTTGATCAGAAAAAAATATGAAGCTGGTTTTAAATTAAACGTCACTGAAGTAGCGAAAGAAATTGGTAACTGCGCTGCTTCAACAAAATTTGATGCGTCTGAGAAACTGGTGTGAGATTGGATGAGACAAGAAGAGGTTAAAAAAGAACAAATAAATGAGTGTCGCATTTTTGAACGGGTGTATAAGTCGGGGTCTGATTTTATGATCGATTTTTCGGCTTTCAAGACCCGACTTATACACAGATATATACGGTAACTGAATTTTTCATCTAATTTTATATATTTTTTTGGTTTTAAAATGTTTTAAATTCTATTCTTATCTTGTGTTTTTAGTTTTTTGTTAGTATAGCTGATATTGTTTTCACCCTTTTTTGCATTTTGTTTTTCATTTTTCTGGATTCAATAAGGTTATGCCAAGTACTACATTCAATTATTTCTCATTTTGTGCTTTTACAAATAGTATCGAATACACTAAGATGAAAGTCAATGCCATGTTTTTATAATATAATTCAATCCATGTGAATGTCCCCATAGGATTAATAAAGTATCTATCTATCTATCTATCTAAGAAGCACCTACAGCGATGCACGTCCGTCTGTCTGTCTGTCTATCCGAATGAAAAAACTCGGCTTCTGGTGTCCCTATTCTGTTGAAATTTATCACACTTACTCTCCAAAAAAATTTGTTGAGACAGTTCAGTTTTCGTTAAAGTATCTCAAACAGATCGTGCCTTACAAGGTTTTGAGATTTCAAAATCTGCGATAGAAAAGCATTGGCGAATCTGCAAACACGCATACCTTAACTATAAAATAGCCTGTTGTTTCAATTTTACCTCGACAGCGGTTACACCAACTTATATATTGTGCAGATTTTCCTCCCCAGTTCAAAACCAGAGAAAGGGCGTGCACATGCGAGCAGCTCTAGCAGCTTACTTACAGCAACCACTCCTGCTTCTTTAGATAAGTTAACCATAAATGTACAAAAAAAAAAACAAAGTCACTTCTCTGAAAATGGACAAACGAGAAGTTCGGAGAAATAATTTATTTACTGAGCTAAACCAGGAGAGGCATGTAAAAAATTATGCCTGTTTTATTCTTTTCTAATTCTATAATGTATTTGGTTTATCAATATTATTTGGCTAATTACTTATTTTATGTTAATTTAGTTTCTGTGTATGCAATTATGTTCTCTTATGTTCTTTGAACGCTAGGGCCAACTGTTCATTACCATGAAGAGACGGCCCCAGCCCTATAAAGGCAGCCTGGTGAATTGAAGTGCCTTGCGGCTCATCCAGGTGTGCTCTGGTGAAGCTGATTTTCTCTTTCCTGTTAGTTGTATGCCCTTTATGTTCTCTCGATGTACTGGTTTTGCTACCTTTATGCTTGTTGATTGGATTACACTTGGACTGAACTCCTGTGACTTGTTCACATGAGGATTGACTTTCAGGCTAATCCATTTAATCTATTTTTATTTATTTTATTTTTTTTGTTCTTTTGAGCTTTTTGTTCCTCATCCTGTTCCAGTGTGGTGCTGAAGTGACACCTACTGCATTTGGGTCCCAATCCAGGTGGTTCAGGGTGTGGTGGGCAATGTAAGGCAATGCTCTCCACCAACCATTGAGTTTTTTGGTGATATTTTCTATTTCTAAATCTATATCCATTTGTGTGAAACCTGTCACGTCAGACCCAGGAAGACTCCAGGCTGGAATGGCTGCCCATTAAAAGTAGTGAGTAAAGAGTCTGTATACTTATGCCAATGGGATATTTCAGTTTATATCCACCTTAATAAAAGGATGTCTGTGTGTCTGTTGGTCCGTCCAATTGCTATGTGTCTGCCATTCCAATAGATGGCGCATCACAAACATTAACACTCCCTTTATGAATCCCATTTCAAATAGCATGTAATATAGATCTATGCATTGCAGTTGTTATTCCAAAAGATGACATGTCACAAATATTAAAACTTTTACAAATCCCATACTGAATGGCATATAACAGAGACACACACATTGCATCTGCCATTCCAACAGATGGTCTCACTAACATTTGTAGTAATGAATGCATTTTATTACTACTAATGTTTATCATGCCCCAGCTGTTAGAAAGAATACATACAATACATTTTTACTACATGCATTATAAAATACATTCTTAGATTTCAACTTGTAATATGTGTGATGCATCATCTGTTGGAATGACAAATGCAAGGCATTTTATTACTACATGCATTACAAAATCCACTCCAACTGATGGTGCACTGCAAACATTAACACTGAGGTCTATATCGATGACTTAGATTAGAACTCATCTTAGACAGGTAACAGAGCTAGTTTTTCATAAATATGCAAATATTCCTAAAATCCTGTGTTCGCTTTGTCATTTGGGGGTACTGAGTACTGCTTGATGAGGGACATAACAAATTTAAATGATTTTAGCACAAAGTAATACCATAGCAAAGTATGTAGATATTGAAGGAGCCTGAATACTTTATGGAGGTGTGGACATGAGAACACCAGTAACCTTTTCATTCCAATGTCAAGTAGGGAGATACAGCAGAATATCACAGCAGAATATCAGCCATGCAATTACTCGATGGTCTGCGGTGCAACTTCCCCGTCCACACTGTCTATAGGTCGCCCACTGGTCTACTGTGACATTGCGGAGGACTTCCAGTGTCACTTTATCCCCTGAGGCGTGGACGGATCGATATCTCACAGCATTCATGCAGTTTTTTTCTCTCTATTTTACTTGTATTTTATCGCTGTACCGTTTTGTTTCGTATTGTTAATCCGCTTTATAAAAGTGCGGTGGTCACTTCTGTACTTGCACCGCCGCTTTACCCCTCAGATGCCCACGTGCCACTCACGAATGCTCGGAATTGATGTGTGCGCGCGCACCTGTCCGCGTCTCGGTCGCGCGCCGGGGGCAGCGATTTACTCCACAAAGAGCTAAAAGGAGCTCAACTCCAGCGAGGTATTGGAGGCAAATCATCTCGTTTCTGTGAAAAAGGAAGAACGCATTTAACTGAAGCATTCAATTCTTCACTATCGGTGGCTCCTTAGAACACGGGGAATAAAACGGATCCCCTTGATGAGCTCTGATGTCTGGCCAAATGCTGTAGCCCAGTTTTAAAATGATACATGCACGGTGTCACGCAAGGGTAAAGTCTAAAAGTTTTGGAAGGAGCTATTGTTGCTGGTAACTAAAAATAATCTAAAGTGGGCTGGGCAACTGCAACCATTTTCTTCCCCTTTTTAAATTAGTCTATAAGTATGGGATCCCAGGCGCTGCTCAGCCTACTTCTTTTCTCTCCAGTCGGCTGTCTTCTTCTCCTCCTCCGACGAAAGACGAGCTTGTCAGTACGCTGAGGTCACCGTCCCAGCCGCAATGAGGGGTTTGTGTTGTACACAAGTGATGATGGTGAGTAAGGAACGCGACTTCCTTCTCGAAACGATCGCCACTGCCTTTTCCTGTAGAACTGCGCTGCACTTCTTCAGCAGACTGAGCGGCCGCGGCGCTTGTGTGATAGAAAGGAGCGAAGAGCGCAATGCGACATCAAAAAGGAGCAGACAAGCGCTTGGTGTATTTACACGGGGTCCACAGGTCACCAACGACTCGGTTGGGCAAACGCGTGCGCCTGCGATTCTTTGTTTGATCTGATTGTTTTTTATTTGCAAGATTTTGCATTTTTTTTACGTGGCCAGCCGCGCACTTCTGCAATTTATGATTAGCGCGCTTTGTTTCGGTCGAGGCACCTGCGTGCGCTCGGAAGTTTCGTATCGGAGGTAATGACGTCAGTTACGTGTCAGTCCGAACAGATGTCGTCTCTGCTAACGTGTGAAGCTCGGAAACACCTGTCACCTTATGACTAGGGCCCTACTACAAGTTCACATAAGGCTCCGTAATTCTTCCTGCTCGCATCGCTCCTGCAGATTATCGTGTCCTTTCGGGGGTTTTAGATCCGTGTTGTTCGTACCTCTTTCATTTATCACTGACACTTAATGCAGGTGAGGCTAATGGCCCACTGCTAATTGATCCAGCGATGGACTGTTTCCTGCCCTGCGCCAGTTTGTCCCGGGATGGCAGGCTCCGGGCTCCTGACTAGAATTAACGGATTTTGATAATTTTACGTAATTGTACCTTTGCTGCCGTACTGGTGTCAGCCCCGCTGCGAATGTGATAAAAAATTTGATTTGACTTTGAATATTCAATTCATTGATTTGTGTTCTGAGTTGATTTCTGGAAGACGTTGAGGAGCATCTCTCAGGAGCCCTCAGACCAGCCACATTGCCTTGGTTTGTTCTGTAATGGGCTATGCTTCGTATGAATAACTTTGTGATAGGTTTAACATCTGTATTTTATATAGCGCCCTTCACATCTAT